>NW_008618378.1:0-6402 GCF_000691845.1 Merops nubicus
ATGATTCTAAGATTCAAATCCAAGATGCTAGAGAACCAAGCAAGAAATGAAGAAAGCAGTGGACGTGAAGGAGATTCAGGGGAAATACCAGGAGCTGTGTTCAAACAGTTATTTATGGATCCTGCCTACAGTATACATTATTTTTCATGTCATTTGTATCCTTAAAAAAATCATGGAATCAATACCAGGGAAAAGTAGACTCAGCTGAGGTGAGCAAAATTATCAGCTATAAGCAGCAGGAGTTCAGAGACTGCAGCTGTCCTGCCAAAATCCAACTTTTTCTTTTTTACCTTAATGAATCACAACTGAGCAGAGGAAGGAAGCGGAGAAGACATTATGTGTTTGAGTGTGGGAAGGAAAAGCATGTGATACTTCAAAATACTGTCAATGCAAACAAAAAGCAACATAGCAAATGACAAGGTGGTATCCATGCTTCACTTAAATGCCCAACCCTCCTCGTGTTCTTCCTCAGCCCTGAGGCTTGCCAAGGGAGGTGCTGAGATGTGGCCATTCTTCCTTGCTTGTCTCTACCCCGCTGATCAGAGAGGGGAAACCCCCCAAAGAGATTAACTTCTTAAAGGAAGGGACTTCTAAAAAGCCTACATTTTTCAGCTAGCCAGCTCAATTTGGGTTTTTTTTGGAAAACCTTGTTGCTTAGCTTGAATATCCACACCTGAAAGATCAATCCTGTCATATGGATGTTTAATGAACTTTGGGGAATGTTTAACACTTCATTTCCTAAACGCTGCCTTTTGGAATCAGTACTGTTGCAAGCTAAGCCATAGTCTAGGATGCACCAGGAGAATTCTGATACAAATGGAGATTGTTCTAAAAGGAAACATTCAGAGCTCTTAACGTCGTGTATGGTTCTTATAATCCCACCACTGTCAAGAAGCTTTAATTGGCATAGAGGTGGGATATCATGGGGATTAAGGTCTGGAATCCTTTTCTTTCTGCAGTAAAGCAAATAGCTGCATCTAACGAGTCAGGCTCAAACAAAATGCACATTTGTAATTCATTTTAATACTTGGTTCAAAAATGAAACGTGTGATTTTTCTGTTAACAGCAATTTTGATACATTCATATGGCTTCTTCCTATAAAAAATATTCAAAATTTGCCTTGCAAACAGTTGTTTTTTTTTTTTTTTTTTCCAGAAGTCCATTTAAGGGTAAAAAGGGGAAAAAAGGGATGATGAGGACAAAAAGCACTTCTTTGAGATTGGTCACACTCTTATAGCCACAAACCACTTGAAACACTTTCTGCTATAACCTTTGGTCTTGGGAATTAAGCAAAACCTCTTTCTAGAGCAATACAGCATTTGGAAAGGTCCATGCACCTTTTACTAGATATAACAACCTCTGAATCAAAATGTGATGGCTCTTTCAGAATAGACATTATTAGAAGAGTCATCAAGAATAAGGAACCTTATACAACTATTCTCAAGTCTAAATTAATATATTCTTCTCTATAGAAGAGGAAAAAACATGGTGGAAAACCTGGAAGTATCACCAGGTCCATTCAAAATAGGCAGGAGAAAAATATGGGAGAATCTTTTAGGGACAGATTGTGAAAATGGTATTTTGAAAGAAAGGTGACATACAAGCAACACAGGTTTTCCATGCAAGAGGCACAGCTGAGTGGGAAAAGAAATATCTTCCAGGATTATGTATCCTAAACACCAGACTGGAGGACTAGTCTCCAGAAAGCAAACACCTTTATTTGAGTTTATTTTTGGCTCCTGGAAATGAAGATTCCAGGGCTGAGCAGCAGGAGTGGCCCCTCCCTGCACCGCTGCCCAGCAGATACACCCATGGCAGATCTCCAGCTCTGATGGGGAGCCACTCAGCCATTCCTATGAAACACCATTCCAAAGTTCTCTGCTGCTGCCCTGTCATACCCCCTGCCCTTTTTTCCCCTTCCAATCTGCCAAGTTTTGTAAATATTTAATGAACTGCCTGCATGTGCTCCTGCACTAAAATCTTGCTAACAATAGAAACCGTTATTGCCCTGCAACGTTCTGCCACAAGGTCATTCTGTTTTATTTCCTCAGTATATTTGCTCCCCAAGGGAAAATGCATTAATGGCAAGGAGAAAAAGGCTGCTTGGAAGCAGCCACAACAAGAAGAAGAAACAGAAAATGGTGTGTGTTAATTACCAGCACTGGTAATGCCAGTCTGAGCAGCATTAAAAGCTGAAAAGCAAATTTGGATTAAAATAATAAATAATAATGTTTTTCAGTGTCTAATATCTGGACTCTACAAACTGCTACTTCAGCCATTATGGCTATTGTTATGGCAAAAGAAAAAGACTCTTAAGGCTTGTTCATGTGTTTGTCAGCTGCTCAGAAGACATCAAATAGTTTGTGATAATGGGTTGACAAAATATTGCACTGAATTACAGGGAGAAAAAGGCAAAGAGCTTCTTCTTTGTGTTAACTAAGACCTACTTTATATGTTAGAACAAAAGGATCACAAAAGCTCTTTACAACTTTACATTTTGTTGCCATCATTACAAGGCAGCAAAACTCAAAATCGGTTTTTTTTTTAGGGGCTAGAAGTAATCCATGACTGAACTAAAAGTGAAACATAGAATTGCACATGGTTCCCTAAACTGTGATTGCATCAGTTTAGTGGAGCTATCTTTTGCCTTCAAATAGCATATTTTTCCTGAACCACAAAGCATATAATGACCACAGTAGTGCTCCTATAAAAGAAAACTTCTAGTGAACACAAGCAATGCTCTGACAACTCCTCTGTCATAGCATGGAGGCTTGGCTTATGCTGAACTGGTCATAAGGGCCTGTACTAATTACTGCATTAAATGGATGTAAACCAGGAGTTGAGAGATCTGTGGCTATGTGGCATGAGTGCTCACTTCTGCTAAACTCCCAACTATTTTGTTGGAAGCTGGCAAATAAGGTAGTCAGCCCTTAAAGCAAAGCTAAGATACGTCTTTTGAGTTGAGTATTTAGAAAGTCCTTAATATATCTTTTATGATTTCCTGCTATATTAGTACCAGGATCCTTTTCAGTTGTTCCAAAGACTTTGCTCAAAATAAGACAGCACTAACTGTGTATGACCAGGAGGAACAGAATGCCATACAATGGAAAACACCTTACATCCAAGGCTTAACAAATCACTTGTCTTCACGTTCCATATTTCAAAAACACTTTCTGTATTTCCTGATTGTAGGAGACTATTAAGTTGCATATAACTAGATACAGAAAATGCCTAAATAAATGTCAAATTCAGTTCAAACAAACTAGTCTCTTTCTGGTATCAGAAACACTTTTAACTCAAGGCCCAGGAAAATGAGACCATCTGCACAGTCTTCCCTTGGGCACTAGTTTACATGTGTAAATTTAGTTCTAGATTTTGAATTCACTCTGAAATAAGTGTGGCAAATCTCTACATTTTTTTTCATGCAGGTTCATTAATTATTGGAAGAGTTGAAATAATTTAAGATCAAGGAGCCTCGCTTCACCTATAAAATATACATATGAGAGAAGGTATTGATGAAAATTATAAAAGGAATTTCCACTGCTGGATGCAGAGCTAGGGGGCTCAGCAAGGTCTATTACATCTACAAAATGTACCAGGATCCGCTGAAATAACTTCAGAAAAAAATCCCTGCTTGGTGTTTTCCATCAACAGATCTGATAGAAAACATTTTTGAAAGAGCTGAGAATTCTTGTTCTCATGGCTCAGATGCAAATAGCAACATGGCAATGTGCTGCCATCAGCAGCAGGAACTCAGCCAGGCTATTAAGTGTTGTAGCTGGCAGGATTACTTACATTTTGCAGCTGGACTCGGCTTTGTGCCATACACTCTGACTTTGTCATCATGCTGGAAGCATTTAGGCTGTAGGTTTTCCTATTCTGTGTTTCTTTCAGCTGTTCATGAATTTGTTTTGCTTGTTTTCTGCAGAGAGAAATAAAATTCATGTAAGAAAGAGCTAGTTTGATCTTCTACTATAGCCATGATATTTTTATAGCCATGGTTCCCTTTGTTCAAAACTTCATCGTGTTAGATTAAGCAGCTGAGCAAACTCACTAGTGTCTAATATTCCATGCAGTGGTCATTTTCTGGCCAGGCTAAAGAAAAAAATAGACCTCTCCTGTTCAACATATCTTCTATTCCCAGATGACTATAATAGCATAGTAGTTGGTTTAGTGCAGAATTTTCTAAGATCATTTATTGCATAGTCAACAATATCTTGCAAGTAGGCCTGAATATAAAAAAAAACCCACAACACTATTTTGATCTGATTTGGAATACAGATTTTTGTCAAATACAGCAGGCATTAGCCCCTGTTGGCTATGGAAAGTGTTGAAGAATCAAAGTTTCCTGCTAGCTGATTAGACCTAACCTACAACCCTGTATCCCCTCCAGACCAGCTTTTGCTTACATGCTTAAACCTGGAAAAAAACATCAGTACAGTACCTAAAGCTGTTTATTTTACATATTACACTATGATTTGCTATGTCAGAGCTAGGAATGCCCCCAGATGAATAAGTTGCAATATTCATGAGGTAACTACACTATTAATAAAGGCTTTGTGTTTCTGCCACACTATATTGACAAACTGAGTTTTAAAGTTCTGTAAATTTGAAATATTTTTTTTTTATCTTCTGCAAACAGATATCTCAGCTGGACAAAAACTGTTAGCATAATATATTTAAGGTCTTTCTTCTTTTTGATAAGCAACATTGTCGGAGACTGTCAGTTTTAAATGATCCTGAGAAATAACTCAATATTATTTTAATTCCTTCCTCCCTTTTTCTCCACAGTAGTTGCACCTCCAAAAGCCCTGGAAACCACCCAGCAAGGTCAAGCACTTGCCAGCAGCAGCAGCAGCATTTCATTATGCCACCAATAGCTTTTGGACAGCAATTGGTGTGGAGACAAACTTCAGAAGGAAATTATTTCAGAGAAGTGTTGATAAGAAATAAAAGAAATATAGCTTCTCTCTACTGAAATCCTTAGCAAAGAAGCTTTTGAAAAATTTCTGGTGATTTTGCTACTGAAAACCTTGTGACATCATTGAGTTTGATAGCATCTTACTTGGCTCAGGCCAATGAATTTGACACCAAATAAGTATGAAAGTAATTTTAACTTCTTTCGGTGGAGTCTTTGTCCATTGCAGGAAAGTGTAAGAAACCAGAGGAAAACTACTTACTTAAGGGGGCAAACAGTAAGAAAGGACAAGTTTCTTGAATTTCCTGAATATGAACAAAAGCAGTGAGAAGTATCACAGTTTAGATATTAAAATTTTAATAATATGGTTTTTAATAATGTAGATTTTGATGTATTAACATAAATACATGGAATTTCCTCTGCCTTTGAGGTCCTTAGTTTTGATTCAGCATTGCACAATTTCATCATTTGCTTAAATTCAACGAGCTGTGAGCACCTGCTCAGAAGTAGGTATTTGTTACAGGATGTTTTCTGAATAAAGGTCATAAACTATAATAAATCTTGGACTCTCTCTCTTATGCTTCCTATTTACACCTTATTTTGAAACAGCATAGCAAGTAGAAAAAAAAATAATTTACTTTAGAAACATATTACAAATAGGAATGGCATGTTTTGAGTAGAGATAGGATCTCATAGTTAGTAAGATATAGGGATATGGGTAGGTGAGGAAATAATTTCTCCAGCACAAAAATTCCTTAAACTTGCAAAATTCTCCATTAGCCAAAACAATTTGTAAAGTTAGTATCAGAATAATCTGAATAGATACAGAATGTGAAGGATTATATTGTCAAATTAAATTGACTGGTTAATTATGAAACATGTTTTTTAAAATTTTTTTTTTTTTTTTTTACTATCTCCTCATTTTTTAAACCAGTGAAATTGAATAATTTAATTTCTAAAATGTCAAAATGAACTCTTCAGCTTCTCATAAAATTCCAGGGGAAATTCTTAAAAGCAACTCCTAGAGTTTGTAGGAATAATTATTTTCTGACCAGCTAAATTACATACCCTGAAGAAATGAGCATATATACCCATATGTCCTACAGGAGTGCCAGCCACTTGCATGTTGGGCTCCATGACTATGGAACATCCAGCCTTTTTTGATGACTGTTTTTGAGTGGAGGCCTCACTTAAAGTCTAAACAACGACAGTGAAACATGATCACAGCATCAGATTCTGGAAGTCTGTCTGGAAGTCTCATACAGTGTTCTTAGAATTTTATCAGGAAAATAACAAAATAAATTACAAATTTTTTGGAACTCTAACTTGGATTTAATTAGAAAATCCGAGTTTAGAGATGCTTCTGCATCTAGAAACACATGAAAATAAACTAGACTATTCAGCTTCACTTCTGCAATCTTTAACATTACAATTGAGATTCCCAAAGGTAATTTACTGAAACGAGCTAATAATTAAATTCCTTT
>NW_008618378.1:6497-13154 GCF_000691845.1 Merops nubicus
ATTGGGCTTATAGACATTCATTTTGCCAAACTATAGGTTGCACAGCTATAAAACTAGAAACTATTAATTATTCAGACTTATTCATTGGTTAATATATTTATTTTATATTTTTTTTTTTTATCTAAACAAATAGACCTTATGAGTTCTACTTTATGGATATTTGGTAACAAAGTATTGTCACATCAGCAAGAAATAAAGTCACTAGTCATTTATAAAAGTCTAAGCCTTAAAGAGAAGCCCATTACTGGACTCTCCCACTGTTGCTAAGACTTGCAGCTCTTTCTTGATAGCTGATAAGGAATAATTGGAAGGGCATAGTGTTTAATTACAGTTCTGAACATCATCAGATTGAATTTATTTTAAAGAAGGACTTTGAATTTAATGATGCACATAGGGAAGTACACATTTCTAGTAGCAGGCATTACATAATTGTCAGACTGAGAAAGTCAGGGCCAGTGACCATGCCAATGGTTTTCTTAAAGGGTGCACCATTCGGAGTTCCTGGAGCTGTCAGCAATGTTTTATGGATTTGATACATCAAATTAAACCCAAGGATTATCCCCCCTGCAGAAGGAGTGCATTGGGAACTCTTAAGCACGCTCAACGTACACCTACCTGATGAAGAAGCTCCTGAAAATCTCCTGCCTACAAGCTACCATGGCAAGGGTTGAAGCACTTGCCATTTCTCAGGTTTTACACCCTTAACACACTGGCCAGTGTCACAGTTACAATGCTGTTTTATGCAGTCTCCATGCAACCCAGCCTAGACATTTTTAATGACTTTTTGGACAGTTTGCCAGATGGAGCCCTAGCCAGGAAGTTAGGGGTTGATCAGGATCTTCCCGTTGCTCTGTTTCAAGACAATAAGACACCCTGACTGAACTAAAGATGCACATTTTGTCATTACTCTTCAAACTCCGGTTCCCAGAATCTGGCATAAGCACACTTCAACTCTTCTCAGTAAAATTAACTTGTATTTATAATGCAGAAACAAACAAACAAAACCCAACCCCCAAAAAAACACATGACAAAATGTGCATCTTTAGTTCAGTCAGGGTGTCTTATCATTACTCTTCAAACTCCAGTTCCCAGAATCTGGCATAAGCATGCTTCAACTCTTCCCAGTAAAATTAACTTGTATTTATAATGCTACTCTTCAAACTCCGGTTCCCAGAATCTGGCATAAGCACACTTCAACTCTTCTCAGTAAAATTAACTTGTATTTATAATGCAGAAACAAACAAACAAAACTCAAACCCAAAAAACACACAACCACACACACAACCAACCCCCAAAAAAACACACAAAAAACCCCTAAACCCCATCAAGAAAGACGCCCACCTCCTGCTGAGATATGAAGCATTATTGTCCTCTAAGCTCAACTCTGAAGGATTTTTTCTACTCATCATTTTTAGACTAGCTCTCCCTATCACCTCGTCACAGTCATGGCATTTTGAAGGCTATTCCAACCAAAAAAACCCAAACCCCAACAACAAAGACCCCCACCTCCTGCTGAGATATGAAGCATTATTGTCCTCTAAGCTCAACTCTGAAGGATTTTTTCTACTCATCATTTTTAGACTAGCTCTCCCTATCACCTCGTCACAGTCATGGCATTTTGAAGGCTATTCCAACCCAGCTCTTCACCACTCCTCACAGAAGTGCAAAATGAGGAGGGACAGAGCCGAATAACAGAGGAACATTTCATTCATACTATGCTTGATTGTTGACTGTATGTTCTTCCAGCTGACAATCCCATTCTGCCTTCTCTGAATCTCTCTTCATCAACAAAACCTCCACGCCTTCCCAGGAAGAACAGGAACAACTTAATTGCTCTTTCTTGCCTCTGCAGATCTAAAATATGTAATGATGTTTCTAATGCAGAGGCAAAACACCTGTCTCTGCTTACAGCTTCTACTACAACGAAGGACTTTACAGAGAGGAGCAGTCCTGCTACAGCACCCTCCCAGAGAGTATCACTACCATACTTCAGGTCCAAAGAACAATTAAACAAAATCCCCCAGGAAACTGGAAAAGTAGGAAGGTTTAGATGAAGCACGAACCAACTCAAATCATGTGCAGAGTACCCCTGAAGGCTGAGAAGGAAAGAAAAAAAAAAAAAGACCTTGATGAGTTTTCCACATTTTTTTTCTCCTTAATAGAAATGTAAATTTTTTTTTAGAAATAAAAAAGTAGTCCTCATCAGATTTCCTACCTGATTTCCTACCTATTAAAATAAATTCTAAAAAAGGGGGATTCAGATAAGGACCCAGACTTTTAAATAGTGCAAATGTCCATGTTTTTGATGCTCAGCCACCACGACTAACCTCATGCAGGTACTATTTATATTGTCTCAATAGCTCCATCTGGAACAGGAATGAACCATACATAATATATTTATAGATACAGTGGCACTGATAACCATGTCATGTAATTGCTGTGTCATTTTGCAATTCAAACGATACATATAATAATAAATGTTATAAAATAATGTTCAGTTGGGAAGATAAAAATTAGAGTGGAAAGTATTTCACTTGAAAATAGTTTCGTACAGATGATTCCACCCTACTTGGATAGTTCAATGTGCTTGTGCATTACAGATACTCATTATGCAACTACACCAACAGTTTACAACCATTAGCTACAGGTTGCAGATACCTGCAGATAACTTGTCTCTGTCTGCATTTCTAACTTTACTTTTGTTCTCAGCATACAGAAGCAAAAGGGATATTCAGGGAAATGAAATAAAAAAAAAAAAGGAGATGATATGTTTAAAATTTTATTTTCAAAAGAGGAAAGTGATTATTGCACTGATAGGAAGGAACACAAAATTATTATTGTCAAAAAAAGAACTGAAAAGGACACAATCTCTTCTTTCCTAATGTCAGAAAACAGAAACAAGAACATCTATTACTCCTGGGTTTTGGTTTTCCTTTTGTTTGGACTTAGATAGCGAGGAAACTGCTCTAGCCTGTCCAGAGATAACAGCAGCTTCAAAAGGAGGGGAGAAAGAATTATAAAGGCGTAAAAAGGACAGATGCTAAATAACAAACATGCCAGAGGGAAGCTCTTACTTTGTTCTGAAGTAGAACGCTGCACAAAACATGCCCACTACGACTATGCCAAAGACGATACAGGAGATAGACAGCACCTGCCGCTGGTACACGTCTTCACTCTCTGTGAACAGCAAAATTGAGAATTATGAAAGCATCAGAAAACAATACTTGTGAAAAGTGTATTTCAGCACATCGTGGTTTCACTAACGATGGACAGAGAGGAGAGGTTTGGAGGTCTGGATTGGCCAGTTCCTCCTCGGAATGGACGCTTCTCCGAGGCTCTCATCTAGATAAGGTTCATAGAGTCGTGGCCTCCTGGGAAAGTTTTAGAAAATGGTTCCAATACACAGTGAGACTTCTGTAATTATAATGATAATAAAAATCAGGATAGCTTAATATTTTCTCTCCCCCACACGCTATTTTTCTTCTTTTTAAGAAAGTTTCTACTGTCAGTCGTATAAAAAGCCCTACAACCATGGAGTTTTTCTGGCTTAAGGCAAGACCCATCAGAACTCTCAAAAGGTCCCACAAGATTCAGAGTTCTTTTTTAGCTTACCCAAAAAATGTAAGGGTTTTTATGGCTGAATGGTCATTACAATGCCTTACTCCCATGTCACTCCCTGCACTTGAAGCTTATGCACAACATAGCACAGTAAAAAATGAATCCAATCAACTTGGAACCTAATGACTATTATGCTACAAGAAACCAGATATGGCTTGCAGACAAGTCTACTTTTTAAAAAGAAATTTCCTTAATACATCTCATTATCTACTAATTAATTTTTAAACAGGAAAAGAATGAAAGTTTAAAAAAAAAACAGGGAAAAAAGCTAAGAAAACACTGATTCATGACAGCAGACAGTGGCTGATAGGCAAGTGCAGTTTCACACACTGAATTCGTCAACAGCTCCTTAAGTGTCATATTTTAGTTTTATTATTTCAACTGTTTCTCTAGTCCAAAGTGCTAAACATATTGTTGTTTTTTAAGATCAGTTTCTCCAGATATGCAACATACAAACCAGTATTTTTATTCCTATATTGCAGGTAGAAAAACAGTATGTAGGGTTATCAAAGCACAGCAGAAGCATGGTGCACTGACAAACAAACCTCTATTCCACCTTCAGTAAAGACCCCCCCCATCAATATAACAGACACATATGTCAAGTAGGTGACAGTAACTCCACGTTCTAGGTTTGTAAGTCTTAGGTTCATAAGAAGAAAACACTGTATAATAACATCAAGGTGAATCCAGGCAAATACTGAAAAAAAAATATACACCTAACTGGAACTTCAGTGGAATACTATCCAGTGTTGTAATAACTGAAGTCTATGTACAGTATCCTAGTCACTACTAATGATTAATTTCTCAAGAATGAATGCCACAGTACTGTTACTAAGCATTTGGAATCTTAAATACAGTCATTTGTCTCTTGTAAAAGTCCTAGTCTCTCTTCATGAGCTATTTCAAATAAAATTGCAAGTAGCAAATCTTTATTTCTGAGGTACTTATTCCCTTGCTTCCCCAAAGAACACTACTGGTTCAGAAGCCATTCCTAAGATGCCCAATGTTGACTTTTTTTCCTCATCTAAATTTGAAATTATAAAAGTTATACTGTTAAGATATTGTCTTAAAAATAAAAAAGAATATAGTAACTTACACCTTCTACTTATCTAAAATATATCTGGAAAGGTAGTAATTCAATAGGAAATCCTGATAATATTGCAGTAACACTGATTCTGGTAGAGCTTTAGGCCCACTCCTCATTGGCATGTATAAAGTTTGGATCTAGACAGTAAATCCTCATTGTCAACTAAATTTTGGGGGGTTAATTTCTTTTTTTTTGCTTTGTTTGTTTTTCCTAGCCCATGTAAACACAATTATCTACCTTCCATTGCCACTGCAGTATACTAAGGACTAATCTTACCAATTTTGAATTCTTATGTTAAGATGGATGACACTGCAAATAATTAAAAAATTGTTCATTTCAGCAATTTTTAATCTATTCTGCCTGAATACAAACTTCAGCAACTGCTGCCTAAGACCACAACTAAAATATACATACTTATGGATTGTAATTTCACTCAAGCATTTCATATTATTTAAAAAAATTAGTATTTATTAAAGAAATTAATTTATGGGTAAACAGGCTTAATTTTGTTTTCCTTTCAACCTAAGTATTCATTAAAAACTTTTTTTTTTTTAAAGAAACATTGAGTTTAATGCAGCTATGGTCTTCTGTGAGTCCTGAACAGCTATCACTATCTCGTGGAAGATGCTTTAGAACACATCTTACCAAGACAAAAGCAGTTCAGAGACTGGACAATACTATCTTGCTCAAACAACTATGTGAAGTAGAGCAGAGATGAACTGGTGAGGGAGGCCACCAGGGGAGGTGCCTTGCTGGACTTGTTTTTACAAACACAGGAGGACTGGTGGGTGATGTTGTGGTTGGAGGCTGTTTTGAGCTCAGTGACCATGAAATTACAGAGTTCTCAATACTTGGTCAGGTAAGGAGGGGGAGGGGGAGGCAAAACTGTTACCATGGACTTCTGAAGGGCAGACTTTAACCTATTTCAAACATCCTAGAGGCATCCAGGAAGGCTGGACTTCTTTCAAGAAGATACTCTTAGAGGCACAGGAGCAGGCTGTCCCCATGTTTCGTAAGACAAGCTGGAGGGGAAAACGACCAGAGTGGCTTCACAGGGATCTTTTGCTAGAACTTAGTAGGAACAGCAGGGTCTACAACCTTTGGAAGAAGGGGCAGGCTACTCAGGAAGAGTACAGGGATTTAGTTAGGCCATGCAGAAAAAAACACCAGGGGTGCAAAAGCTCAGCTGGAACTCAGCCTGGCCACCACTGCAAAGGATAATAAGAAGTGTTTTTATAAATATATAAACGACACAAAAAAGGACTAGGGAGCATCTCCATCCTGTATTGGATGTAAAGGGGAACATTGTTACTAAGGATGAGGACAAGGCTGAGGTACTGAATGCCACCTTTGCCTCAGTCTTCAATAGTCAGCCCGGTTACCCTCATGGTATTCAGTCCCCTGAGCTGGAAGAGAGGGATAGAGAAAAGAATGATCCCCTCATAATCCAGGAAATACCAGTGAAGGACCTGCTAAGCCAGTTGGACACCCAAAAGTCTATGGGACTGGATGAGATCCACCCAAGAGTGCTGATGGAGCTGATGAAGGAACTTGCCAAGCCTCTCTCCATCCTTCCCAGCAGTCCTGGTTAACAGGGGAGGTACCAGATGACTGAAGACTTGTCAATGCGACACATGGTTCATCTTGGGGGAGATCACGCAGCAAGGGCAGGACAACAGGGGTCCAGCCACCATGGGTTCATGAAGGGCAAGTCCTGTTTGACCAACCTGATCTCCTTCTATGATCAGGTGACCCATCCAGTAAGGCATTTGATACCATTTCCCACAGCATTCTCTTGGAGAAGCTGGCAGCTCACAGTCAAGGCAGGTGGACTCTCTGCTGGCTGGATGGCCGAGCCCAGAGAGTTGTGGGGAATGGAGTGAAATCCAACTGGCATCCTGTCACGAACAGTGTGCCTAAGGACTTTGTTTTGGGACTGCTCTTGTTTAATG
>NW_008618378.1:14012-14263 GCF_000691845.1 Merops nubicus
TGATGACCCCGGAGGTCCTTTCCAGCCATGGTGATTCTACAATTCTATGAAGAGTTAGTCCTTTGTGTGGTCAGATTAATCCCTGTCCCTAGCTTTCAACGCATGCTGCTCAATGCTTTCTTTCATTTTTGTTTATTTTGCACAGTGCATATTTAAAGAACTACTCCATTTTTTAGACATCTTTGTTCATTTTTTATACCCTTTAGATCTCTATTTATATATCAGACTCCACCATTTTTTGTTTCCAATAT
>NW_008618379.1:0-11113 GCF_000691845.1 Merops nubicus
AAAAGTGGTTTAAACCACCACAGAAGAAGAAATGCAGAGTCTCTAATTCAGCTTCTTGTAGGTTTGAACTTTGGGGAATTCAAAGTCAGCCTAAATGCTGTAGGATAAGCAGACAGTAATCCCTGGTATCTTGCCTGGTTCAATCCTTAAAGATCACAAAAGCACTTCTGATGATAGGTTTCAGCAATCCAGAGGATCAAGAGTGCCTTCAATGTCCTTCCACTGAATAAACTGGCTTGTGTGGTTAGTCTCTTACCCTTAGGTTTAAAAGTCACCATTGAAACCAAAACAGCCAGAAACTTGATTCCTGTTGAAATATGTAAGATGCACTCTACCTCTGTGAAGATTTCTGTAACTGTGCTTTTCTCTCCAGCCCATCAAGCTAGAGAGGTGCAGACTAGAGTCTCTGGTTGGAAGAAAATTTTCTTTTATCTTCCCATACTAAAGTCTAGACTAACAAGTATTTCCAGGCCTGAAACCTACCTAGATATTTAATCCCAGATCACATTCTCTTCATTTTCTCTAGCCTGACTCTCAACACAGTTGTCCCAGCTCTCATCTCCAGATTCATGTAGCTACAGCTGCAAAATGCCCTTATAAGAAAATCAACATAGAACTGTCAAGCACTGTTAAAGTTATGGATGTATTAAGCTATTTCTTTTTCAGAATTTATTTCTTTTAATATAGGAGAATTTGAAATAGTTTTTATAACTCTAAAGCACAGCAGCAAAAATGTCTCTCTCAAACTTCCATGCACTAAATCCCTTGCAAAAAGCAATTAATCGCATCAGGCACTCCGGTACTTGCTGATTTCCCCACCATTCTTATTATAGTCTTTTGTCAAATGAGTACATCTCACATTGATTTTATGTTTCTGGCGTGATTAATTAAATGTTATCACCACATACACCAAAAAAAAAAAAAAATTACATTATAATTCTGAATATTCCAAACTGAGGAAAAGTGGGCAGGAGGAGGCTCGTGTGGTCCTTTGCAGATAGAAAGGCAAGCTTAATACTTCAACTCATCTGCCATTCTGAAAAAGGGATGATTTATATTCCATTACCTCTACAGGCAATTAGTACCTGAATGAATTAGAGGCTTTCCAAATGTTATTGTCTCTAAGATATCTCTCATAAGCTTAATAGGAAATCGTGCTAGAGAACTCCTGAAGGGAGAGCTGATTCCTTCTCCATCTCTTTTAATTAAAGGCTGGTTACATATAGGCAATTGAGTCTGCTTCTCCCACAGGTTTAACATTTTTCTCAGCCAGGGATAACATGTTCACTGTATCTCTGAACAGAAAGAATGGCCATCGTATGTACCTGCCTTGAGTAGTTTAGCAGTGACAATTTGTCAGATACCTTTGACATATCCTGGACTAAGTATTTAGTCCAGTTGTCCTTACAGAAACTGGTGTAGCAATACTACAAATGATTGAGTTCTCAATTCTCAGAGAAGTAAGGAGGGGGATCAGCAGAACTACTGCTTTGGATTTATGGAGGGCAGATTTTGACCTGTTTGGGAACCTGGCTGACAAAGTCCCTTGGGAAGTAGTCCTGAAGGGCAGAGGAGTCCAGGAAGGCTGGATGTTCTTCAAGAAGGAAATCTTTAAGGCACAGGATCAAGCTGTCCCCATGTGAAAAAAGATGAGCTGCCAGGGAAAAAGACAGGCCTGGCTGAGCAGGGAGGTTATGCTGGAATTCAGGAAAAAAAAAAAAAAAAAAGTACACAACCTTTGGAAGAAAAGACAGGCAACTCTCAAAGACTACAAGGACATTGTGAGGTTATTCAGGGAGAAAATTAGAAGGGCCCAAGCCCAATCAGAACTTAAATTGGTCACTGTTATAAAAGACAATAGTAAATGTTTCTGTAATTACATCAGCAACAACAGGAGAGAGAAGGAAAATCTCCATCCTGTCTTGGATGCAGGGGAAAATGTATTGACTAAGGATGAGGAAAAGGCTGAAATAATTAACACCTTCTCCACTTCAGTCTTCAGTAGCAAGACCAGTTGTTCTCCAGGTACCCAGCCTCCTGAACTGGAAGACAGGGATGGGGAGCAGAATGAAAGCCCCATAATTCAAGGAGAAGTGGTGTGCGATATGCTCCTTCACTTAGACACATACAAGTCTATGGGGCTGGATGGGTTTCACCCAAAGATACTGACAGAACTGGCAGAAATACTCACCAAAATTCTATCACTTACCAATGGTCCTGGCTGAACATCTAGATCCCACTGGACTGGAAGTTAGCAAATGTAATGCCCATCTAGAAAAGGGCCGGAGGGAGGATTTGGGGAACTACAAACCTGCCAGTCTGACTTCGATATTGGTGAAGGTTATAGAGCAAATCTTGAGTGCCATCATGAGACATATACAGGATAACCAAGGGATCAGGCCCAGTCATCATGGGTTTATGAAAGCCAGGTTATGTTTGAATAACCTGATCTCCTTATATAACAAGGTGACCCACTTAGTGGATGAGGGGAAGCCTGGGAGTGTCGTCTACCTGGACTTCAGTGAAAACTTTGACACCATTTCCTACAGCATCTTCCTGAAAAAAAATGTCTGCTTATAGTTTGGATGGGCATAGTCCTTTCTGGGAAGTAAAAAACCTGTCTGGATGGCTAAGCCAAATGAGTGGTGGTGAATGGAGTTAAATACAGCTGGTCAAAACTGGTGTTCCCCAAAGGCTCAGTATTTGGGCCAGTTCTCTTTAATATCTTTACCAATTATTTGGATGAGGGGATCAAGTGCACCCTCAGTAAGTTTGTGGACAGTAGGCTTTTCAGAGAGATCTGGACTGGCTGGATTGATGGCTCTGAGGTTCAACAAGGCCAAGTGTCGGGTCCTGCACTGGGGCCACAACAACCCCATGCAGGACTACAGGGTTGTCAAGAACTGGAACAGGCTACTTGGGGAAGCAGTGAAGTCACCATCCCTGGGAGTATTTATAAGATATGTAGATGAGGTGCTTAGGGACAGGGTTTAGTGGTGGACTTGGTAGTGGTTAGGTTAATGATTGGACTTGATGATCCTAAAGGTCTTTTTGAACCAAAATGATTGATAATTCAACGTATACTAAAAGGCATCAAATACCAGTGGCAGGTTTCAAGACTTAAGCAAATCCTTCTAAATGCCTGCCAGCCTCATACCCAGAAACTCATAAGCATATCTTCCCTGAAAAGCCTTTAGAAGAGACACATCCAACAAAGATTCCTTCCTGATGAGGGAATAATACACAGATATTATCCTGCAACTGGTTTTCCTCAAGCCTCTGAAAGCTCACAAGGCAAGTAGAAAAGTTAGAAAAACAAACAGCCTGCCACAATGTCAGTGGAGAAAGGTGTAATCACAAAGAAACCAAAAGAAATCCACAGCACATGGATTTACCACTCAGATTATTCATCTATGTGCTACTTGGGCTCAGCTCTCTGATCCCAGAATTAATTCAGTTTTTGTGCTTCCTGGGTGAACTGAAGTTGGCTAGTGTCCCGCATAGCTGTCTTTCACGTGGAGTGTGACTCTCTGGTTTCACTCCCAGCAAGGCTGCCTCTCCTACAAACAAGATACACTGCAGGTTTTTTTATCCATGCATCAAACACCCGTTTATTCATGCCTGCCTGGCACATCGTCTGTAGTTCATTGATCTTTTCAAGACCACGCAGTGTTGTCCACTCCCTGGCAGTCTGCAAAACACTCGGCTACATGAGCAAGTCATACGCTCTATGTTAATGATTCCTATTTGTCCACCAAATACTCATATGCATATCTCCTACGTATCTACAGAGCAAGTCACTACATTCAACTCACCCTTCAGACACAGTAAAGTGCATGTGATGCATTTATCCAGCAAATCTAAACTGCTCAATGAAATTGCAGTGGAAGGAAGATGAACTCGTCCTCCTTTTATAAGTGACTAATTGTATACACATAAATAGTTAAGCTGCCAATTTGGAACCATTTGTAGCAGCATATTTTCAATTAAGTAGAGGTCAAAACTGCCTTGTTTTGTTCAGTTTTGAATAGTGTAGGTTCTGTACTCTGATTTATTAGCAAGATAGCTCATGTGAATTGTAAAGAATATTTCCAGGGGCAAATTTGCTTTTTAAGGTCTCTCTCAAAGCCCAGTACTTCAGACAAAGCAATAACATTTTCTTAAATCCACTCAGAAGTATAGAACAGTGTTTCCTCTCCTTTTATATCCCTTAAAACAGGAATAATGCTGTAAAAACCCAAAAGTTTAAAATCAAATGTCACGGTGATATTGATCTCTGTGTTATGATCTATAGTCTATATCCTAGAAGGCATATTCCTTTGGGTTAATGACACTTTAGAGAGCCAACTAAAATCAAACATTTCTTCTGCTGTTCATCCACAAGGTGCCAATTGCTGTAGCAAGAGCAGATGAATGGAAGCACAAAGACTGTCCAAAATCTACACAGCGTCCAAGTGTCTTACATAATTTATACATTTTGTTTGAAAAACAGGTTGATAAATCATTGCTGCTTAATACAGAATCCAAAACCGCCAAGCCGTTTTTTTTCCTTCTTTAAAGCATTTGAACACATGCAGTAGAAACACTTGTTTCTGATCCAGTCCTGCCCCTATCACTCCTGAGAAATAAAAACAATGGAAGCTGTCAGGGCAACTCTATTGACCCAGATGTCTAGCCAGGGTCTGGGCCTTTTTATTCTGTTCCAGTAAAGAAATTCAATCGATTGATACTGTGCTATAAAAGAATACCACCTTCAGTTTTACTACATAAATCAAGATGTACACCAGAATGATTCCTATTCTTCCACCTTCCCTTGGTGGAATTGCACTAACATAAATAGTGCCACCACCTAACTCAGGCATTGTAAATACACTGTGGATGGATAAACGTGAAGTCCTTCATTACTGAATTAATGCATGGAGCTTGCTAAATTGACACAAAATGACTGACTTTCTGTTTTACTTTCAAAACCATTTGAAAACTGAAATGAATCCTTTCCCAGAGAGCATTTATCATCCCATTATATTCACCTGGGGGATGTTAATGATTTTGGACTACCGCCTCCAGCCCTTACCTCACCTCCAAGTGGGTATTATGTGATGGCAGTTCACATTTCATAAAGATGTATTGCTGATTATATTTCCATTAGAGAATATAGCCAAGTCTGACTTCTAATTTTCCCAGACTAATCTGCCACTGAGAGCTTTCTGGCACTGATGAGTTCATTGCAGAGAAATGATTCCTTTTCCCTCCTCTTGCAATTTGCATAAATGCATGTCCAGAGTATGAGAGTAAGTTAATTAGGTTTGTCCACAATAATCAGAATACTGACAAAACCTCTTTAGTATAGCAAAGTGCTCTTCATTCAATTATTCTTTTTGTTTCATAGAAGCTCAACCCCCTTTTAGCAAAACACCTCAAAAGAAAAGAAATTTTAGACTAAGGGTTAGTTGTGACTTCCAAAAGGCATCTAAGCATGCATTTTAAAGTACTACAAAGACACTGCTGAAAAATTATACTCTTACACCTAGTCAAAATAATAATTCTGTACTCTACATAGATTCTTTTCCTTTATATCAGTACTAAATTAACATGTAGTGAATACACTAGGGAATGATACCATTTTGAAAGCATCATGCTTGTCAATCAGATATTGAATTCAAGCACGCAGGCATTAGCATTTGCACAGAGATCAAATTTCCTTATCCAAGTGATAGTCTTGAAAAAGAAAGTCACGAGTCTTTAAGTTCCTTTTCTCAAATGTTCCAGTACAAAATAATAACCTGTTGAGCATCTTACTGCCTCCAGCATGGCTGTAAAGATAAACTTGCTTGCTCTGGGCTCTGTTTATTCTCTTTCCAGATGTGGAATTATATTTTAAGGCAGATTCATACTTTTGTTGTGCTTATTCCAAGAAATAAGGAGTATTTCCTATCACTGGACTTGAACAGAAGTAGCTGTGACATGCTGGGATACACAAAAGTGAGGATACACTTGAAACAGCAGAGAATTTTGAACAACACTCAAAGTAAGCAAAATGAGAGGTATTTATTACATGAGTCACACCAGCTGCATATGATGACACCTCCTGAGTTATGTTCCGGGATTTGTTTTTAATTATTAATGTGTTTAGTTCTGTTGAGGTTTATTTATTTATTTCCATGGATCCATAAAGCTCATCTCACATGAGTAGCACAGATCTGTCAGGGTTGTTCTGCATTCCCTACTGTTTAGAACGTTAGCGTTCAGGTGAAATATTTGTGCTTGACCCACTTTTATAGCTCCTTAAAAATGTAAACACGTTACGGTAATTGCCTTCACCAAATGCCATTAAGTTGAGTCATGGAAAAAACAACATTGTATATCATGATATACAAAGCCAACAAATATACAGTCCAAGAACAGCAGCATAGGGAACACGTTAATTTCCACATGGAAAGATATGTTAAACACCACTTTGCCTTTTTTTATAAATGTTTTCTCTATAGATATTTGCATGAATTCAAGTTTGGCAAAAACTGGCAAAAACACACTTTGTCAAGTCCTAAGTTATGTTTTCTTGTAAGCAAAGTTAATATGTAAAATCCACATGTAAATAATACCTTAAGAAACCAGCTGAATCCTAGTAGGAACATATGGATAAGTCAGCTAACCTGGAACGTTCTTCCTAAGCAGAGTTGCCAGTTGATTCATTACTGAAATCACCTGCATGAAACTGGTGACTTTGTTCTCTTTATAACTGTGTGTGTAGTCTGCTAAATGTTACTGGTCTCTACCATGCTCTGTGTCTTGGTTTCCCCATTTATAAGATACTGATAGTACTCTTCCACTTACAGTGCTTTGAGTGTATCCCTAAAAAAACCAAATCAACCAACCAAAAAAACAACAACAAAAAAATAACAACTAAGAGGATCTGTATGAGAGGGACATGTATGAATATGAGAAACAGGAGAAAATTTCTTTTTGTCTCTAAAGACCTGAAAGGCACAGCAGTACCCTTTGCAAATTAGGGCTGACACTTCAGCTGGAATTGTATATTCAACTGAAGCCAAAGTAAAATATGGAACAGATGTGCTCTTCATTTTCCAAGTTATGCATCATTACTAGGTGATTAAGTATGAGCTGGCTTTTCAATCCTGTTAGCACTGCAGAACCATGTAAAATAACCACAGATCTCCTATCAGTCAACAAAACTGTCCATCAGAAAAAGAGATAAGAAACTGGAAGGTGTAAACTCTGAATATCCGTCAAATCTTCCAATAGAAATAATCAGGGTTTAAGAGCTGGGAGAAGGAGTATTAGTGCTGAACAATGCTGTACCCCCATTATTTAAGGAGTTTTGAAGGGAAGAGATGGGCAAATGATCTGGAACAGAGGTACATCAGCCCCATTAAGGAACACTCAGCTTTCTAAATAATTAAAAGCTATCACATTAGGAACCTGCCTTCCATTTCATTCTTCCTGGAATCATAGCATACACAATGAAGTCTGTAGTCACATGGAGCAAAGTTCTTTGTATGGTCTTAACTGTTCAAAAACTTTCTCTTTCAAGAGGAATTATTCATGCTGCAATACTGAATTCAGTCTCAAGCAGGGGATTCTTTGCCGTTTAGAGATCAAATAGCCTCTTAGGTACACGAAAGGCTAGACAGTTCAGTGAACTGAAAATCAGCATGCACTCACAAAGCATCCAGTATAAAGGAATTAAGTTTTTAAATGATCTTTCAATGGATTTTTTTTTTTTTTTTTAACTTCCTGACTAGGAAAGGAACATCACATAACTGAAAACAGAACAAAAAGACCCTGCTTTTATTATACTAGTAAGCAGTGATTGTAATCCAATATTAAAAATGAGGACTGTGAGATAGACTTCTACAGATCGCATAATAAAGTATAACGTTTAATAATTTATTCTATTTTTCAGAGAATGAAAATGACTATAATAAACTAAAGGAATACTAATTTAGGGGGATTTTTCTAAGGTTTCTCTAATAAAGCAAACCATACAATAGGTTTTATCAAAACACTTTTTAAAGGAATACACTCTAATACCGCAACTGCAGTATCTTCTATTAACTTCTTAGTTTTTTCCTGGGGTTCTCAAGTACGTAATGTTTTTTGCATTAAAGTCTGGATTTGGCAAACCACTAACAATATGCTTAATTACATATGATCTAGATTTGCCCACATATGCAAACACTAGGCTGATAAAAAGGCAACTCATTCCTTTCACTGTCGAAATTGCAAAGCTGAAAACAGTTTGCTTAAGAACAGAACAGCATCTAGCATAATTAAGTCACTTTTTACAGAAGCATCTGCTTAACTTTAACATTCGTATTTCACTCATCCATTTAAATATTGGGAATCACTTTATCTTGGAACGATTACAGCATCTTCCTAAGGCTAGAATGCCAACAAAGTGGGACTTGCCTAGTTACACAGTGCAGTAAAAGGATGAACCAGTTTTTCCAAGACTTTTTATGGATTGGAGTACACAGTAGTTCCAAGATAGATTTCTTATATGTATCATTCTGAAACTGATTTTGAAACTGATTTTTAAACTGATTACTTAGGTTACACCCGTCCACTAGTACGCAGGTGGTACTTGAAATTTTTTTTTCATTTACCATTTGCGGATAGTTAAACAAGGTTTAGAATATTTAAGAGAATCTTTAACTTCAAGACTAAAGAAAAAATGGTAAACTATTTCAGAGCTTTTTCATAACAGCTTAATGAAGAATTAATCAATAAATGAGAAAATGTGAACATTTTGTTCTTGAGGGAGAGAAAGAATGAAAAACAAAACACCAAGCTTACAATTCACAGGAGCACTCTCTTTCCAGCTAGGGGAACAGCGGCTAGGAGAATTTCCTGGAATTGTAAAAGAAATAACCAGCAGTTCAGATCTCAGAGAGCTCTTTAAAATTCTCCTCTAATTTGTTATTGTCAAAAGCTAATGAATCCTAACCCAAAAGCTAGCAAGGGAGACCTATTGTCCAGCCTTTTCTTTTCCTACAATCATTAATGGCTACATCTCTGAAGTTAAGGAGTTAGAGTACTAACACAAGGTCACACCACAAGCACAGAAGTCATGTTGAGCTCTGTGTCCCCATCTTTTTTGGCTGTCCTCAAAGCTGACACCAATGACACTGAGCTGTTGTGAATTGCTTTCTCCAAATGCAGATAATGTAATTCCCATCTTGCATCTACAGGAATAATATGCTATTCTTCATCAATAACACTCTGCTGCTGCCTATTAAACAGGATGTGCACCATGTACTAGGAAAGTAACAGTCAGAAGCCCAATGCCTATTGTTCCAGTCCTTTTCAAAACTGTGAGGTTTTAAGACATAGACAAGAAGGACCCTAGACTCAGACCATATGACCAGTATGGGAGAGACATCACCATCTCATGCACCCTAGATAGCAAAATAATATCTACAGAAGGTGTTTTATGTGGAACTTGTGATAAGTGTACTCATGAGAGAAAAATGCTTCATAATGAGGATCTGCATCACGTCTTTAGCAGCCTGTTGTTGCCAGCAGTACTTTTCTTCACCACACCTTCTCCACAGACTGCAACCTCTAGCCCATCTCCCTGGGAAGCAGAGCCAGTACCAAGCATACTGCCTCTGAGACTGCCCAGGTGCATCCTCATGACACAGACACCTGCCATCACTGGCACCCAAGCACAGCCAAAACACATCAATCTTTTCTTAATGTTTTGGGCCCTTGTTTGTGGCATCTGGATGTATCAGCAGGGTTCCACGTGGCACATCAGGTGAGTTATTGCCTGAGTGCAAAGATCAGATGTAGCCCAAACGTCATAAAAAAAAGAAAGCTTTCAAAGGGATTTTATTTTTCCTTAACGTGTGGAGAGAGGGTTGAGCTAATGGTAAAATAGAGTCTCAGTTTGTGGCTGTAAAACACATCTCTAGATTTCAGCCATAGTCACTGATAATTTCATCTTTGCTACTGTCACAGAAAGCCATCTTTACAAGGGTCAGGCATCAGACTTTCCCAGGCCTAGCCAGCTAGGAAGAGAATGAGGGAGTGGAACTGGCAGGGCTGCTGGCATCCCACAGCCCCACATGCTGGGCCTCCTGCTGTATCAAGGTCCTGGGGGCTGCCAGGAGCCTGAGACAGACTGCACAGAGCTCTTTCAGCACAGCTGCTGGTGGCTGACAGCTCCTTGTCAGTTAAAAATGTGGGCTGGCTTTTATTTGCCTTTTTCCACCTTCAGTTGCAGTTAATTTAGGCTAAAATGTTAATGCCACTTGTTGTCTAGCACACGCTATGGCTTTTCAGAGCCTTCAGAAAAATCAACAAGACCAGGAGCATATCCAGCCTTGAGCTCCTGTTTTTCATTCTCAGGCAGGTGTAACTCTTCTGTTTCCCATCTGAGGGGATTGATCCTTTTGGTTAGCTGAAAACTATAAATATGCTAGTATAAAAAAATGCTAGTATCCTACAAAGCAAGAAAAGCTGTTCTGGTCTACAGGAAGTTGCTTCCAAAAGTAGCCAGTGTTTGACAAATCAAATGTTTTGATCAATTTACATAAAATCAATTTTTTTTGCTAACAATTTTTTAAAAAGCTAACAATTTGTTTTGCTGTGGTTGGTCTAGGAAACTCAGTATGCATTGCAGCTTCCTTTCTGGAGGGGATTAAAGTAATACATCTCCAGACAGTCAGAAAACTTTGCTATGTCATAGCAACATGGTTAACTAAGGAATGCTGAGGTCCCTTTGCTTTCTGACTAGATTTTTAAGTCTCTGAGTAAATCAGGTCTGGTAGACAACTACTTCTAACTACTATTATTTGCTTTAACTGCTGACTTAGTGTGTAATATAAGCAGAGAGTATTTTTCCTCCAGTGGGCTATTCACAATATGAACACCTGCCATATTTTAGTCTGTATTTCATAAAATATTTAGAGAGAAAATTTTGTTCCATGTTTAATCTAGAAAATGCTATGCTTACATCTTCATGAGATGAATATGGTTTTGGGCACAAAAGAGTGCTGTGATGTTGTTTTGAAATAAGTTTCCAAGTCTTTTTTAGAAGCTTTGGTTTCCCCAGGCAGAACTCCAATACCTCATGCAAGTCAGCAGG
>NW_008618379.1:11144-17020 GCF_000691845.1 Merops nubicus
CAATGTGAACTTCCTAGTACAAATTGCCATTAATGTAACAGATATCACTTCAACAAAACAATTAAAGCCATATCCTTTCCATGATTGTTAATGAATCAAGTAAAGTTCAAACAAGTGAATTGAGTAACGCAATATAAAATACGATTTGCTTGTTCATTTTTTAAGAATGTTTTTTGCTCATGGTTTATACTAATCAAATACTCAACAGCAAATTTTAGTCATAAGATATTAAGCACTTATAGTAGTAACTTCAGTGCAAAGTGTTACGGAACTGTTAAGATTTACGTGACCATTGCATTAATTCAGGCTGAGAAATGTGAAAAACAACAGAAAACACTGGAGTAACCAAAAAGGTCATATACACGGTGTCTAAACGCTAGACTGAAATATCAACTAAGCTATTAGCAAATGTTAATACATTAATTATCCATGGCAAAGGGCATTTGGTTTAGAAAAGGGCACATTTCTTTAAAAGCAAGCGTATGTGGCCAAACCACCAACGGTTTGAAAAGAAGCTTTTGCTGTGATCATAAAACTTAAGTCAAAGACTTATATTTAGTCAAATCAAATAAAAATCAAATTATAAGGTAGATAAATGATAAATAAGAAACATTTCTTCATTTTCCTTGAGTAGTGCATTTGGCAAGCAATACCAAGATTAGTTTTCATCGGCATAAGGGAGATTTTGATGAACTTTTCAAATATTATGTTTTGCCACTCATGCAAAGTACAGTCCAGATTAACATGCAAATGTCTGTTTGCTTAGGATCCATTTTTATAGACAGAATAGCTATTTTCACAAAACTTCTGCCAATACAGAGAACGTGAGATTTGTAGGTTTCTTTAGACATATGGATCAGGTTAATCTTGATGCTATTTACATAACAAAATGCTATTTCCTCCTAAAATAAGCTTAGATTTAGAACTTGATCCCTAAATCAAAGTTTGTCCATGACTTTTCATTCAATAAAAGTGCCTCAGACATAAGGTTTCGGCAGTACTTTACAAACAAGTCAGTTTTAAATCAGGGCTTTTACTTTAACGAAGATGGAAACCTAACTTACTTAGCAGGCTGTGAGAATGCTTCATGGCTACAAGGATCAATTGGATTGACTAAGGGTCATGGAAGAGTGAGCCTAAGAAATCTCTGTTGCTGTATATATAACCAGACTAAAAATCCAAGGGAAGTTACAAATAGTGCTTCCTCTGTCTATTTTCAGCCCTTTTTCCAAACTGCATGATTTAGGTGAGGGCAGAGATTATAACTGGGAAGCTTAGATGTGATGCAATTTATCATTCTCAAACACTGCGGGAACAAAAAGGAAATTTTCCCTCAGGAATCCTGCAATGAATATTTGCCTCTGGCAATTGTATGCCTTTCTCTAAGAGCTGGGCAGAGGCTCTCTGAAGGGCATTTGGCACATAAGACAGACCACTACAATTATCACACAAAACCAAACCAATGTTTCTACCTTTTACATGCCAGAAAGAAGAGTTCTATTTATGCAAACTTCATGTATTGAGCACCATGTCAGTGCTACAGAAACACAAAACCTGCAACACAGTAATTGGCAGGGAGCGTAGAAGTAATCAAACCTTTCAAATACGGAATGTAAAATACTAATTTCAACACTTAATAGATGGATAGGGCTAGTTTTTAATTCATATCTCTATTCATGTATTCATTTTTGTCTCCTCTTAACCTCCAAGACTGCAAAACTAGAGCAAGCGGTTACTTTATGCAAGGTCAACAGAAAAGTCAAAATAAATCAGAGAAGAAAAGAGAAATATGGCATCAGAATATGATCTTCGTCACGTGATGATTGTTAACATGGAATAAGAGAATTACTGCTATATGAAGTCAAGGTCTCTCAAAAAAACCCACCCAGATTCCAACTTAGCAAAGTAATGACGTAAATGAGATGAAAAAAGTGTGTTACACTCACAGGCTAAAACGTGTGCAAATGCCAGCATCTCTGACTACATATCTTCTACTGCCAAGCTTAATGCTTGTTGCTGCCACAAAGGAATTCACTTGGTATGTGTTCACAATCATGGCTCAAATGCGAAAGACCTGAGCTCTCTTCTAACAAAACAGTAATTTTTAAGTGTAAGAAACCTTGCTTGTGTGTCACAATGTGTTAGTTGTGTCAACAAAAAGTAAGCTCAGTTGGTACAGTATTTTTCAGGTCAGACGTAAGAGGTTCACAGAAATAACAGAAGGGAGAAAAAACAACTCAATCAAAACACAGTTTGTATAAAAACAGAGAGGGTTCGTTGCAACTTGTGTTTGGTTTCCTTAACATTTTTAACTCTTACTAGCTTTAGTTTGTTAATGACTGAAACAATCAAGTGTTATTTACCTATGACATATAGCATATGACATTAAAATAAATACCAAGTTGCTTGTCATTCTCACCATTGGAAAAAAACTAAAAACAGAACAAGTGGACAGAAATACCTACCACCAGCAGGAAAATTATCTCAAGTGTGACTGGCATTATGCAGCAAGCAAAGTGAATGTGACTTTATAACAGAGTCAGATATCAAAGTCCAGAGCATTTTGTATTGTTGCTACATGTTGCTGTCTCTCTCATATGATAGCAGTGCAAACTCCTTACTGAAACATCTCTCTTTTTTGATTCTGTGTGTAATCAGTCACATGAAATCAGTCATTTTGTTTCAAAATGTGGTCCCAAGCAAGGCCTTTTGTCTGTGGACTTTAAAGGAAGGCAATTAATTCTTGGCAATATAAAGCTTTAATCATACGAAAAATGTCTAATCACAGTGTTTATAATCTCCCAGAGCAGAATCTAATGCAGAAACTCAGTGCTCAAGTCCTAACTTTCCTTCTTAATGAATGTCAAGCCCTGGCTTCCTTTCAAGTTTAAGGCACACGTCAGCCCTCACACACATGCTTTGGTGGAATACCTGGTTACAACTTGCACGGAGACAAACCCTGGAAAGCGACTGGGATTATCGTTTCAAGTACAGGCTGTTGGCTAGGTCAGTGAGCTGCCAGCATAGGAGCCTTGCAAGGATTTGTGCGGTGTCCCTAATGAGAATTTTAGCATTATGAGTTCAGGGAAAGGCTCAGTATTTTTCCCTGCTCTGATTTATCAGCTTTTTGACATAATGGCAAGATTTTTAACAACAATAATGCTCTAAAACCCACTAGAGTTATATACACAGGAGAAAATTTGCACAGTGCTTACAGTTTGAAAATTTGCTTTTGAGTTTAACGACGAATCTCTGAGAATTTCAGATAAGATATGGACTCCCAAGCTCATCAGCTGATGTTGTCTTTCTTCACAGAAGCAGCTTTGCTTCTGAACTGACAAAATAAGCTTCCCTGGTACCATGTCAGCCAGTCTTATATTTCCTTGCCATTCTAAACAGCAAGAACAATTGTGCAGAGGAGAATGTACAGCTTTCTGTACATCCATTAAGTTTTACAGACAAAGTCCTCTGAACATCAGTGATTTTTTGTCACATGGACAACTGTTCATCAGCAACTGGAATGCAATAACCAGTCTTGGTCTCATCACACAACTGAATAGACAATGGCTGAACAGTTTTCAGCTCTTATTGGGGTAATCTATTTGAAACAGATGGTTCATTAAATAAAGTTTTTCTCATCCATGCTCTTTTGGTTTTCTGTCACAAAGGAACCAGTTTTAGCACTTGGCTGTCAGTTGCAGCTGTTGATTATCTGTTCTGTCCAGCCATATTGTTGAAGGTGGAGTTCTTCTGCACAACTGCATTCATTTTCAGTAATTGTATCTGGTTTGCATGGCAAGGTTTTAGAGCAGGAAGGGTTACAGAAGTGTCTTCTGTGAGAAGCTGTTAGAAGCTTTCTCTACATCCAATAAAGCAAATGCCAGCTGACTCCAAGATGGACCCGCTACTGTCCAAGATTAAGTCCATCAGCAACAGTGGTAGCAGCTCTGCGATAACATATTTAAGAAGGGGGAAAAACCTGCTGCATAACTGCAGCCAGGAAAGAGGAAAGAGAATATGAGAGAAACAACTTGGCAGACACCACTCTCAAGAAAGAAGGATGAGGAGGTGCTGCAGGTGCTGGAGCAGAGATTCCCTTGCGGCTGTCCCCTTGCAGCACATGGAGGTTAATGGTGGAGCCTGTGTAGGACCTCATTCTGGAGTACGCGGATGCTCAACAGAAGATGTGACCCTGTGGGAAGCCCAGACTGAAGCAGGCTCCTGGCAGGACCTGTGGACAGAGGAGCTCACACTGGAGCGGCCTGTTCCTGAAGGACCACACCCCATGGAAGGGACCCACGCTGGAGTAGTTAGTGAAGAAGTGCAGCCTGTGGGAAGGACTCATAGTGGAAAAGTTTATGAAAGACTGTCTCCCATGGGAGGGATGTCACGGTGGAGCAAGGGAAGAGGTGGAGCAGGGGAAGAGTGTGAGGAGTTCTCCCCCTTAAGGGGGAAGGACTAGCAGAGAAAACACGATGAACTCATTTGCAACGCCCATTCCCCATCTCCTTCAGCTGCTAGATTTGAGCATGTAAGGAAATGAGAAGTAAAGCTGAGCCTGGGAAGAAGGGATGGGTGGTGAGAAGGTGTTTTCAGGTTTGGTTCAATTTCTTATTATTCTACTCTCATTTGATTGGTAATAAATGAAATTAACTTCCCCAAGTCGAGCCTGTTTTGCCTGTGATGGTAATTGCTGAGTGATCCCTCCCTGTCCTTTTCTCAGCTGTGAGCCCTTCATTGTATTTTTTTCTCCCCCTGTCCAGTTGAGAAGAGGGAGTGAAAGAAGGGCGTTGGTTGGCACTTGGTGTCCTGCCAGGGTCAGCTCATCACACCAAAGCATTCCTTTCCCTAACACTCACTACCCTTTTTATTATTAATTTTTTTTTTTTTTTAATATTCAGTGAGTCTTAAACATCTCTGGATTCAGTTGAAATAGTGATACAGGATGAATTCAGAAGAAAATATTCTCTTAGTCATTTATGCTCTTCTGTCAAGAATAAATGGGTTATACAACTGAGATCCCACTTGAAAAAGGCCTTCAAAATAGTCAGCCATGGAGAGCTATAAGAATGATTCTGCACTAGTCAGCAATTTTAGCATGTCAACTGCAAATAGTCCAATCCCAGGTACCAAATTCAGATGGTATATACAACACAACCCCACCAGCATTGCCACAGACTATGTGTCATATTTAGTCTGCTGGCTCTTAAGCAGCAATAGCTGAAAAGGAAGGCAAAAGGTAATTTTGCTCTTCCTATAGCTGACAGTTTTATGTGCTCTCCAGTTTCTGATGAACAGCAGAATCTCTTTTTTTCCTCCTTTCATCTCTATTCACATGTCAACTTTTTGAGCTCAATGTTGGAAAATGTCACTTGACATATCTAGACTTTAATAATACTTTCATATTGATTTTCAGGCAGTTTCAGCAATGCCGTTTAAATGTATATTGACTTACCTGTAACAAAGACACAGCTTTCAGTTTCTCCATAGTTTTGCACACTCTGATGACAATGCTTACAGTCTTAAGTCATTGCTCAAAAGCAACATTACACATATATGGTACAGATGAAGATGGGTGTTTAATCCCTTTGTCTAAATTATGTTTTTCATCTTAAAATATCAAGCTGCTGAATCATATATTAAACAATAAGCAAAACAAATTCCCTTTTTTTTTTTTTTCCTTTTCAAGAAAATTTTCAACACATATTCTGATACTGAAAAGAAAGCTACTTCACTCATTGCCTTGGGCTAAGTACTCTTCATACTCCTCATTGTATGGTCATGGCCTTCTTTCTGAACTGACAAATGGACACAGAAAAGGGCTGATGCTCCATTCAACTCCCATTGCTCCAAGGTACAGATGTTCCTGTAGGAAG
>NW_008618380.1:0-47768 GCF_000691845.1 Merops nubicus
TCCTTGGAGGCTCGAGCGTCCCTCGCCTTGGGATTAAAAGGCAAATTCATTTTCCCCGAGAAGTAGCTGGAACGCAGTGGAAGCCACTGAGCAGTCGTTTAATTCCCTGGAGGCTGTGTAAGGGTCTTGGCGTCCAGAGCGGAGCGAGGAGGGGCGCGGGACGGAGCCGTGTCTCACAGCACGGGAGCAGTGGGCAGAAGGAGAGAAGAGAGTGCCAGGCGATGTGCCCGGAAAAAGAGATGTCTGTCCTCTCTTAGCGTTGTGAGAAAAGCAAACGCCAAGGCTGAGAGCGGAGTGGGGGGACAGTGCTTGTGGTCCATCAACTTTTCCAAACAGTTGTTGATGTGTAGCGAGTCCTTGTGCGTGCCAGCTTGTTGGCAGCGGGTGTGAGGTGACCTTCTGGAAAATGAGGCACAGCGTGGGCTGCAGGTTCCTCGTTCATGTTTATTGCAGTAAAACACGATGAAGGGAACACTGTAGTATTGTGAAGCGAGAAATATGGGACGGCTAATGGCAAGGAGGAGCCTGCTTTATCTTCTGCTTTCCTTTAGTGGCTGTCGTGATTTACAGGGTAGACACGTGAAAAGCCAGCCCTGCTTTCCGTGACACTGAAATGTGGTGAAGATGCCGCCGAGTGTCAGAGAAAGGGCTTTGTCCTCAGAAGTGCGTTTTTGCCTGTGGGGTCCATTCAGTCATTGAAGGCAAGGGCTTCAATAATACCTCTGGGTATTAGGGAGCAGCGAGGAAGGCAGGAACTTCACCATGGGATATGGCAAAAATTGGATCTCGAGGAACGAAAGTGAGCACGGGCCGTACCAGGCTGTCACCAGAGCTCTGGAGATGAGGAATGCCTCAACTGAGCACATGGTGTGGCAGGGTGGCAATGATAGCGAGGCAGGCGCCCTGGAAAGCGAGGAGCACGGTGAAGAGCAGACCTACAGACATTTCACCACCACGGTGCAAATCGTCATCTTTGTGGGCTCTTTGCTGGGTGAGTGTTGCTGGTTTGGTGGTTTTTTTTGTTGTTGTGATGGTGATGGGATTTGTTTATCTTTATGCTTCGGGACTGCAGACCAAACAGTAACTAGCATCATTTGCTGCCTTAATGACTCTGCTTTTTGCAGTTTGGGTCGTCAGGTGTATGATTCCAAGTTCCTTGTGGTCTCTTTATGAGTGAAAGCTATTACTACAAAATGCTGTTCATCATAGATGAGAACTGATATATTATGTGTATCTATTACTTAGTCAAGTTTTCTATCAGAATTTAAATAAGCAAAAATGAAATGTGTTGATCACACCCTTATTTTCAGCTGTGGTGGGATCTGTTCACTTTACCATAGAAAAGGGTGTAGAGAGTTTTGAACAAATTTTAGTCAATTTCTGCTTTACAGTACAGTATTTCTATAGTTGTGTCCTGCAGATTTTAAGTTAATCCTCTGGAAGTACTTCATGCTGTAAATATTTATAACCATGTGGAATCTTTCCTAATTGTTATCTCAGAGAAGGAGTCATAGACTTTAGATATGTGGTAGTAAACTAGTAATGTATTGTTGTGTAAATTTACAAATGTGTGTGCATTTGCTTTCTAAGTGCCTATAAGTGCTGTCGTGTTAGGAATACATGTACATTTCTTACCCAAAAAAAGGCAAAATAAGTCTTGTGGTGAGTCAAGTAAGCATTCTTTGGGAGATCAGCAAGCTGGCTTTCAGTAACGTGCCACTACTGTCTGTATGATTCAAAGCTGGTTACTGGAAGTGAAGCTTTTCAAGCAAGGCTTGGCTGAGGAAGTCTCCAGGTACTCTTCCGAGAGTTCGGTAGTTGCTTATGGTCATTCGCTCTTATTTATTTATTTATTTTTATTTATTTGCATTTTAAGGATTTATTTTTGTTTTTTCTTATATTGAGTAATGCTAAAATCAATTTCTGTGGTCATGGTAATTAATTCTAATATTGATTTCTTCTTGATAACATTTAATAGCGCTTAATTTCTAAGAAGATGGTAAGCATAATCTTGAAACAGGGTTGAGCTCTGGGCTCAGTCAAGTTACACACTTACTGGCTATTACTGCAAATCACTAAGTCTTATTCCTCTGTCCAGCAGGGGTAATCGTTATGTCTTGCTGTGTTTATATTTAGTGCATAGGTAGTGTAGGGAAATGACTCTTTTTCCATATGTTGGATAGCGTCTGGCGCAAAATGATAGCCAACAGTGTCCTAAAAATAACAAAATGGATGAGAAAAGTCAGTTTTTTAGTTTGTCTTTCAGATTTTGAGCCTCAAGAGCATACATTTGGCTTATATTTATATGTCCAGCCTTACTTTCATGAGCATGGATCTTCCAATTTTATTTGGAGAAGGGAGCATGCACTCTCATGTAATCAAGTCTTCAGCAGCCAGGAGTTTTTAAAAATCAACCAACCAAAAAATACCATAGCTGTAAATTTTGCAAGGCTGCTGTAAGGAATGCTTTGGCACTTCTGCAATTTGCTTTTGAGAGTTGAACTCTGTGAAAAGATTTGGATGTGTTGTAAGTGGTTTATCTGCCATTTGGATGACTGGGAGGCTGATGAATCTTCCAGAACAGAAACATCTTTAGGCCTATCAAAGAGCAAAACAGGAGATGAAATAGTTATTTTTTTAAATCTGATGATTAAGTAGTGCAGTAGTCCATGACAAATGTTATCAGCAGGCCTTGTGACTTTACAGCAATGGAAACCAATTTTAACTATGTCTTTGAAACTGGCTTCTTTTGCAGGCTCCCTACTGCCCTGAAACACTGTTTTAAGGTTTATGACACATGCTATCATACCAGTTGAAAACTTGAGAGTCTTTAAAAACGTCTTCCCGGATATCCCCATGAATGTACTGCTATTCCCTGTTTACTGAGTTGAAACAAAGTCACAATGAAGCTGAAGCTCTGGTTTCCAGAAGGTCTCCAAGTTCTGATGCCTGCATTCTCAGCTCTCATAAATGCCAAAAGTTTTGCATGTGTATGTGCTGCATGCTCTTTCTGCATCAGCAGGGACGAACAACTTGATAATTACCTTGTGCTTGTGCTAGCACAAACGCTGTTAATTGGGTTTACCTCTTCATTTGATCTCTGCCATGGTCTTCAGAGTGTGGGTGCCAGCTCTTTTCTCCTCAGGTGAGCCGCTCTTTTGAGCTGCAGAATAGGATTTTTTTGACCCAGTGAGTCTCAGGTTCCTCTTTGCAGAGGGGAAACCCTTCAAGGGGAATTAGGACTATCCTTCCCCCTAAAGCATGAGATGGGGGGCACTCTCCTCAGAGGTAGGATGTATTTTGGGTTTGTAGGATGGGTTTGAGTCCTTTCTGGTTTGGGTGGACGTGCAGCTTGTACGTCACACGTAGTCAGTGTGTGCCCAAACCGATTTGCTATTGGATAAAATAGCACTACCCTTTGAGAAGGAAGAAGTGGTTTCTACTAGAAACTAGCTAGAAAGGAAACAAACGTGTATGCCTCAGTCTTGATACTGAGTTCTAACTTAAGCAGCAGTCTACAGCACAGAGAGGTCCAGGTCCTACATAAGGGAAGAATCATAGTCAGGGTTATGAATTGAGTTTGGGTTCCTGTTGCCCAGAAGAACGTGATAGTTGTGAGGGAGAGGAACACTTTTTTTTTTTTTTTTTTTTTTTTTGTTTTTTTTCCTTCTCTTGTTTAAGGCACTTATTTGAGACCTATGGGGAGACTTGTAACAGTAGGAGAAATTCTTGTGTTAGTTTTCACTGTGTTGTGAATGGACAGGGCTATGGGTAAGTGTTTCATGATACCTGCTGAGGGCAAGAAAGAGTCAAACTTGTTCTCTTTGGTTACTTTACAAGATGTTGAAAGCACATGCTCAATTTATTTATTTGTTTTAGGTAGCAATAACAGTGATACTAGATTCTAGAATTTTTGTTTGCTTTTAAAAGGGATTACATAGTTGTCACAAGCTTGCCAAGGCTTGAACCCGGATGTGACTTCAGCATGTACATCAGAGGAGCTAACTGGTAGAACCAGCCAGAATTACCAAGGCTTGCTAATTGTGAAGCTTGTTTTCCCTATTGTTTTTTGTTCTGATTTTTAGGAATTTTTCATTGTTAAAAATTTGTCAGATTATTACATGTTTAGAATGGGCAAAACATAACAGTCTAAAAATCACTTATCATTTAGTGCCATTAGAAATGAGAGTTCTTTAGATAACTTGGTCATAAGTTACTGAGGTACCAAAGCTGTAATGTACTTAAATGCTACAGTTTTAAATAGCTGTTATTGGGACTGTGAGTCTGTCTGCACAAACTCCTGACTGTTGTTCTGCAGCCGTTTCTGTGGAAGTTCTTGCTTAGCAGACTACCTATGATTCCAGGACTCAAGGGCTGATGGTGCTTGAATAAGGTGGGGTAAACCTGCATTTCTGTACTTTGAACCCACCTAATACTGCCTGTTAGGTACCCTTTTGGGTGTAGACTCCACACAAGACAGGAGGCACTGGAGGGAGCAATTTGGTGTGTTTCTCTCCTGAAAAGCAGCTCAGTTTGCCACTGTGAAGGAAAGGTTTGCAGTATATTCAAGACTTGCAAGCCATTTCTGTGTGTGGTGCTCAGCTGGGTACATGAACTGGGGAATACATCTTGGGGGCTTTGAATGCTGTGCACACGTTGATGAACTTATCTACCTAATGCACCAGGTGAAGTACCAATGTGTATGAGAGAGAAGGTTTTGCTAACGTGGTCTTCCTGTGCAACTCCATGGCCAGTAATGGCATTTCCTAGCCTCTGAGCCATCAGCTCAAGGCAGGGCTAGAGCAAAACAGTGAAAGTTTGCCACTGGTGTTTCTCATTCCAGCATTTGAGCTGTGCTTGGAGTAGGGAATGTGGAACGTGTTACAGAAAAAAGTAAAAGCCTGCTGAGTATCAGCAGAAGCAGTAGGAAAAGAACCATGCCTCTCATTACCACTTCACCTTTCTGATCCACGTGTGTACTTGGTGCTCCCCGAAATGAAGAGAGTGGGTGCCTCAGGAGGTCTGGGATGGCACGTGCTCATGTTGGCATGTGTTTCTGGTGTGGGGTCAGAGGAGTTGCACTCAGTTGCCTGCTCAGGGTGTAGCTGTGCAGGTGCAGTATGACTAAATCTGTTGCTTCTCAGAGAAGTTATTATAGGAGAATAGAAGCCAAAATAATTACACTGCTTCTGTCAACTCTGTCATATGAATGACTGTTTTTTGGACTCCTCAAATGCCCCTAACCGGCTTAGCAAAAGAAAAGGTAGTGTGTTGAATTTATGAGTGCAATGCAGCAACTTGCATTACCTTAAATATGAAGGAAGGTGAAAGGCAGGAAGAACTAGCTGATTTTACTGGCCACGGGAGTGATGCAGATGGGAGCAGCATGACGTGAGAAGGAACATATGCTGTCAGTGCTGTTTCCCTTCAGTTGACTTAATTCTGTGTGATAAAAGGTGTCAAGAGTTTCTAGCTTTGCGTGTCCTGACTTGTTTTGGAAGGATGTAGAAGTCGTCAATAGAAAAACAAGACTGGTAGAGATTTTATTTGGAGTTGTTTTTGTTTTTTTTTTTTTTTTTGCATATTACTCTGTCTTTCTTTAGATTCTTGTCTCAGAGTCTTTCGTCCCAGTCTGTCCAGTTCACAGTGTTGTTCTTCCACCTCTTGCCGTAGTAGCAGAGTGCCATCAGTGATACAAATTAGAAACTGCATGAAAAAATGCTTTTGTTACAAAAGTCACTCCTCTTTGAACAGGAGTGAAGTTCTCCTTGGGATTACTGTCTTTTTTGTCTTTAAATAAAAGAGATTGAGTTTTGCTGATTGTGTAGAGATTTATTTGGAAGCATACTGACGAGTACCATTGGAATGGTAGAGAAGGAAAATTTGTAGTGTTCCCATATCCATGTGAAGTTGGTTCCTCTTGCTGGAGAATAGTTAGGCTTCAGGTTTTGTATATTTATTGTGATCACAATGGCTGGCATATGTCTCAGAGCAATTCAGGCCACTGGTGGTTGTACCCATGACTCTCACTGTGCTTGGTTGTCTGTACCTTTGCTGTGTATGGATAGGGCTTGCTCTCCACAGGGCAAGTACAGAAACCAAGAAGTTCAGGAGCATTGCAAGGGGAGACCAGTTTTGTTGCCTGCTGCTGTGGTGAAGAGAGGAGTGTGATTTGAATGCCCAAGATCAATGAGTCAGGAAAGTGATGCTGCTGGCTCTCCCAGCAATGTCTAATGGACTGGGAGCTACATCTGGCTGTGCCGATGTGTCTGCCTCAGCCTTACAGATTAGAGAAGCCCAAGGGAAAGAAATTTCTGCCATTTGACAGGTGTGCTGCACAGCATTGCTGTTATATTACCCTAGAAAAGTGTTCCTTGAGTTTAGTTTTCCATTCTCCTCCTCTGAGACCTGCATAAGCTGGGTGCATTCTAGCTTTTCCTCGTGTTTGTTCTGTAATTGTGAAGACCATATACTGAGATGGGGCTCATGCAGTGGTCAATTTTTTTGGGGCTGTTTGGGCTTCTACTTTGCAGAGCATGCTGTGAGGATTAACTACAGCATGGCAGGACTGCAGCTAGCACTGCAGGACACCGCAGCAACTCACAGCAGAGCAGCCAGGCTGCAGAGGGGCATCCCCAGTGCTGTCAGTGTTACTCACGGCAGGCTTGCAGTCAGAAGGAGTAGAGGCTTCAGATCTTCCAGTCTGAGGTCAAAGGGCTGGAGCAAAGGTTACGTGTTGGTTTTTGTTGGATTTAAGAATTTAGATTTTGTAACCTGAAATTTGTAGTATTTTTAAATTCAGATAATTTCTTCCTTCCACCCCCTCCTCCAACATGAAAAGAAAGCAGCATAAGGCTCTAGTATATTCGTGGCTGCTATTCAAAACTGAATAAACAGTTTGTTAAAATAGAATGTTTGAACATGGTAATGGTGAAAAAAATATTAGCTATTTGATTGAGAAGAAGTGGAGTTACTGCTTTTACTCTTGTGGCTGTCACTAGTTTGGAAAAGGATACATGTGGGCAATGACTTTTAATATAGTTGACAACTCATGAATAGCAAATCAAAAGTGCTTTTTTTTTTTTTTTAAGTCTGAATGGCATAGGGCTCCTTTTCAAAGAAAGTAAATATTTAATAGCTTGCTTTTTATGAAAGAAGATTCTTGAGGTTAGATTTGCAGTGAATATAGGAATAGAGCATTATTACTCTACAAAGGATGTTTTTCTCTTGCCATTGGAGGTAATCAATCTACAGAAACTAATCATGACTTTAGCACTGCAACCAAACCTTTGACAGAAGAGGGGGTATGAGGCTCTTTGTTACTTGCTCTCTTGTCTTCCCAAATCTGTCTTGAATGGAAAGAAATTTCACCGTAAATGCTGGAGATGCTGTGATACAATTTGAACTCTATTCTGGTGGTTGTAGCACTTCTTTGAAAGCTGGGAGTTAGATTGTTGACCTCTTGGTTTCTAACCATGCTGTGATCATAACCAAGGGAGGTGTCCTTTGAAAGAAAACAGTGCACTTTGAAAGAGATACCAGAGTTCCAAATGAAAAGTGAACCCCTGCTGCCTTCCCAGTGTCTTGGGAAGAAGAGGCAAGGCTTCAGGCTTGCCCCTTGTCCTGAGGGTTTCCTGTCGGCTATTTGCCTCCAGCCCCTCCCTGCCCTTGTAGATGACTTTGTCTCCCTGTCTTGAGATCTGTGCACAGAAATGTACAATGGAATTGTTACAGCACCTCACTTATAAAGGATTAGGTCCCTTCTGGGATAGAGTGCTAGAGTAACTGGCAGTCTAGGTAATGTGTTTGTGAAGGTGACTGTGTACTAGCTTAAGGAATAAATATTTGTGTCTTGGGATAGCTGCCAGTGAAGTCTGCCATAGGCATCTTCTGTACGGAGTGAAGCGGAGAATCTTGCAGTCAGAAATACTGCAGGTACATGACTAAAGGCTACACAGAGAGAATTTTTAAAGAACACAGGTCATGTCTGCAGTAGCTCCAGCAAAAATATGTAGCCCTGCCCCCAAAAAGGGTAGAAGCATCAGAGGGGAAAAAAAAGAGAAAGATCTGGTGATGGGAAGGATAATGTTGTTTCTACTGGTGTCACTCTTAGAAAAACTGGGATCATTTTAGATAAAATCTTCTGAACCAGGCACTTTGCACAGTTTAACTTTGTTACTGATTAGATAGGACTAGTTAGACTTGATTTTCAGTGACTTTTTGCCTTGCCAAGCCAACAAGAATCAGGAAAATGTAGTGATGTGAGTGGTAATAGTTGCATGTAATAATAATTACATAGTAATGATACATTACAGTGTTGTAACATTATGGTAATAATTTTCCCTTGCATTTTTGTATGTGTGGTTCCAAGCCTCAGGAATAATGGACCCTGCAGCAGCGAGCCCAGCTCAGGTTGCATCCTTGAAAAAGTCTGTCTGGAATAGGTATTAGGCTTTTGCTTTTTATGTGTTCTGAGGTGAGCCACCAAGCAATTCTCTTCAGAAGAAAAATTGAGTTTGGGGAGTGGGTGAAGAAGAAGGATTGTGAGAGCCTCCATGGTCCCTGTTGCTATGGAGACCTCTCTTGCTTCAGCAGAGAGCCCTCTCTGGCTTTGGCTGAGGGGCTACTCCGGTTGCGCTGCCACGTTTTAACAGAGAGGCACTGGGAAAATAAGGGTGGTCTGGAAATGTGTGAGGTGCAGTGATTTGTACCTGAAATGCAAGTGCCTCATACTCTAGGGACACTGTGTGCTAGAGTGTTCCTTAGACACGTGCCAGGGGGGTTGGTTAGTGGCCTTAAACTTCAGGTCTGTTGTGGATGTTAAACTGATCCCTGTTTAGGGTGAAACTGGTGGATACTAGTAATTTTACTGTCTGTAGTCCCCATGCAAACACTTTAATGACAGCTATGAACCAGAGCTGTTTAACTAAGTGACTGGATGTCAAGTTTTGCTTTTCTTGTGAGCTACATTTGCTCACATGCCAGCTCGTGTGTGTATTACTGACTGGAACTTCAGTGAAAGCTTAGATACACCAAGATTTTGTATTGGATATTCTGGGTAGTAAGTTGGTATTTCAGGCATCAATGAACCAAAGCACTTAGGAAGGACTTTAAATAGTGTTAGTTCTGTTGCAGATCTAATTTATTTACTTGCTATCAAGCAGGCCGTGAGCACTTAAATGAGGCTTAAATTTTTTGCTGTTCATCTTTAAAAATTAATTTCTCATTTGTGTGGTGTTGGAAAAAGTAATTTTGCCACTTTTGGAACATTTTTCAAGGTCTAGGAAATTGTATCCTTTTCTGCCGCTCATCCCCAGAGAGGACACTGGTAAGTGTTTGGCTGCAGCTGCATCGGGTGGGCCCGCACAGGTGAACCTGCTGCAGCTGCACGGCTCAGGTCCAGCCACAGCAAGGCTGGGCACACGTTCCCCAGAGGCACACGTGCACACAACGCATGTGCACGTCTCTGCGTGAGCAGCCACGCAGACTAACACAGAGAAAAAATGCAGCACTCAAAGAAACACAAAGAGCACCAGTGGCCTCGTCCTCTTCCCTCTCTGGCTGCTCAGGATGAAAGCCCATTAGTATAAAATACATCAGGATAAATATATACACAAACCAGTATGGATCTCTGTAGTAGCTGGTCTTAGACACCCAATCTGTCCAGGAGCTGGTCCAGAACTGTGACCTTACCTCCAAATCCCACGGTCTTTCCAGTAGCTGTCTTAGACCTGGTCCTCCACTAGACAGCTTTCTTGTTCTTTTGGTTATCTGGCCCAGAGTTATGGCTGTACCAATGTTTGTCTCCTAAGTATCTTCCCCTGCTCGCTAGCTAGTCTGGCCTGCTGCTCAGTATTGATTGCACACTGACCTGCACACCCACACAGACACTCTTCAGTCTCCCCAGTCTCTGCCATTCCTCATGTGTGGGCCCTGCTGCCCCATGGTCTGTCTCCAGTTACTGCACTTGGACATCTTTGTATACACAGACCCGTGGTGTAGAGAGCCTCTCACCCATGAGAAGAGTTGGAAATGGAGTTTAATGAGAAGATGGGATGGACTGTGCTGATCAGGTGCAGGATGTGGCCAGACAAGCATAATGACTGAGTGCCAGTTCATTAGAGGGCTTTTATCCCCATTTCGTTCTAGTCTTTCACACGTATTCCTTCCCAAAATGCATGGAATTCTCACTTTCCTCACCTTTGGTACCTACCATAGGGACCCCATAGTAAGTTTTGTACAATCCCCAAATGGTCTTCCCCTGCATTCCACAATGACTCCCATAGCCCTGGGCTAGGTGTCCTCAGTCTGAAAGGAGATCTGGAGAGCCTCTTTCTGCTCCTTTGCCTTCATGTGGGTGAGCCTGTAATCACATCTCATAACAGAAGCTACAAAATGTACTTGTTGGTAATGTGGGTATGATGGGGCTCTGCGGTTACGCTGTAGCTTGTATACATATCAGTGGGAATATCAACGTGAAGTGCTCTGCAGAGAAAAACAAAAGTGGATTGTATACACATCCTATATATATTTAAAGGGAAAGTTCCCAAATGATCAAGGTAATGTCTTGTTTTCCTGCTGTACTTTTGGTTCCTGCTCTGCACTCCCCCAGCCCATCACAGAACATGCAAGAATGCAGAGTAGAGTCATTTACATGTCAAGCATAGGTGATGTCTGGGGCAGCGTCCGAGCTGGAAGTGTAAAGGGCTGGGACTTCTCTGTGTTGTGTTTCTTATACTTGCTGTCTCAAGATCTGATGGGGAAGGGGTTCTCAAAGTGTTCTGCAAGTGTGCTGAGTACCGCTAGAAAGTTTGCAAATGACAAAGATGCCAGTGAAGCAATGGCTGAGGTGTGTCTCTTTTCATTTCACTGCTGATTAAATGCTGTCCTTGTAGTAAGTACAGCCTCTTGCTTTCTAGACAGTATTGATACGTGTAAGCCTTTGTTATTTTTAGCATCTTTAAATTAGATTTAGAAGCTGGAAGCAGGGGCAAGAATTGGTGCTTTATAGGCAGCCTGCTTCCACAGAAACATTGCAATAGGGAGGATATCCTGGATTGGAAGGCTGGCTGGGTAAGCAGTCACACAGCCTGGCGTGGTACAGCACCAGAACAGCCAGATGATGCAAATGGCAGTTACAGCAGTAACAAAAGCAGCAGTGAGGCTGCAGTGGTGGTGGCAGGGAGAGCTCTAGTTGTCTTGTTCTCTGCTCATGGTCTTTTGTTGTCATTGGGGGCTGCTGGGACATTGCCTTTTTCAGTGCTTTATTGGTTATGATATTCAACACTAATTTACATTCTTCTGAGTAGTCTGTCTTATTTCCTGATAAATGTAGCTCTTCCTTCTGTTCTGCCAGTTCTCTTGAGGGAAAAAAAAAAAAGCCTGTAATTTTTTTGAGGCCAGAGACTCCATTTTTAGTCTGCGTTTTTCTACTGCCTCTGACTTACTTACTTGTCTGTCAAAGCGTTTCTATGCAAGAACTCAAGAATTTCTTCCAGAAAGCTAATAAGATATGAAGTGATCTTACTTCTCATATTTTTCTTTACATACGTTGTGTCACTTAGCTTGCATTTAGACTCCAGCAGCCCTTACTGCTGTTGTGTATCTTTATTTGTTATGGCATAACTGCATAATTTCTCTGATACTGTAGAACAAAGTCATACAAGAGGCTAAAATACCTTTTCTACTGCTGTTGTCTGAAGTGTGTGGAAAAAGAGGAAAACATTGAGGAAAGGTGGTTTTTGTTGTTTCAGTTTAACGTATGTATTTTTAAGGAGCATTTAGAACAGAGAGAGTAGTCGGAGTCGCTTTTCCTGTCTATTAGGCCATTTATTTCCTATTTTATTCAGCCTTTTCAGAGGAGCAGTAGCTACAACCCCTTTGGGACTGAGTCAGGCTGAATCAGGTGCTCCTTTTTGTCTTTTTGCTTTCCCCAGCTTTTAGTTTAAAAGTTTTCCTGAAATTTTCAGCCTGACTCTGGTTTGGTTAATGTAAAGCCAGCCTGTCCTTTTACAGGTCTGTCTTGTCCCAGAAGGTTCCCCATCTCCTAACACGTCTAAAACCCATTTCGCAGCATCACTGTCTCATTCATGGCTCAAGACCCCTGATCTCTGCCTGCCCTTAGCATATAGAGCTCTTAGTAAATCTCTTAATGACAATGGTTATGAAGCTCCTGGGATTCAGTATCTTGGTTGATCACCTGAATTGAGCCTCCAGAACATCCCTCTGTCACTTCCCCCTGTTGCTGTTGGCCTGACCATTGACACTGTTCTTGTGAGCTGTTGTGAGATCCTAGGAGGTCTGCTCCTTTTGCACCCGAGAGGGAAGTTACCACGTGGTCCTCTGATGTCTCAAAGTGAGACAGCTCTGTGCCTCATAAAGCAACCTTCTGCAAAACAGCTTCGTAAAGCAGCCAAACTGCTGCTTCTATTCCTGGACTCCTTTCTACTGCAGAGGCATCTAGTATACAAGAGGACCTTCTTGCCTGGCTGGATACTGTCCTTCCTTGAGACTCATGTCCTCAGCACAAAAGGAGCTGTTGCATTGGAAGTAAGACTATGAAGGAGTGTCCCTGTAGGCCTCATTATGATCTTTTTATTTCTCTTAGCTGTCACACTTTAGCTGTGCCCACCTGGAAAGGATGAGGGCCAGGAACCCCTTGACCTCCGTAAGTGCTTAAGATTGCTGTCTTCCCACTTACTGTACCCTCTGTAAGATGTGTAGCAGTCAAGTAAGAGTAGTAAGTGAAGCAGTAGACTGCGTGCATGTGTGAGTAAGCATGTGTAGAAAAGCAAGCTCATCTTTATCTTTGCCATTGCATTCTTCCATCTTGGCTCCCCCTGTTCAGTACACTCCTTTGGTTATTTAGCTTCCCCCTTTTGTCCTGTTGTCACCCTCACCCCAGATACAGTCAGCCCCCCTTGTCAGGATCAAGGGGCCACCTTGCAGACCTCTTTGCATCCCATCTTCTCCCATCCTCCACAGCAGTTAGTTGGCAAACACACAGAGCAGCCTCAGCGAACTTCCATTTTTACAGAGAGGCCCCCAAAGGAAGCAGGCCAGCTCCAAGTTCACTGGTCTCGCTTGTCTTCTGCTGCTCTTGTCATTCCTGGGCAAAGCAGCTGTGCCACCAGCTGTTTGATTGCACTTCCTTTGCTACAGGTACTCCCACCACAGAGAGATGAACATTCATCCTATTTTTTTTTGGACTGCATAAATACCCTGTGATGGCTGGATGTAGCTGCTGTCTGGTTTTTTTTTCCAGATACATCATGTCTCAACCTTGTGTAGGTTAAGTGTGGGGAGCTATATATACGTGTACAGTAACACTGTGTGTATGGCTACTAATCAGGAAATTGTAGAGGGATGTTGCCAAATATGCTAGTCTTTAATATGCCCATATTTTTGGGGGGCACATGTTATGTTTTAAGCCTATCCAGCCGACAACAAAGCAACCACGGATCTGCTCTCTCATTCCTACCTGCCTCTGGTGCGATGGGGAGGAGAAAATACAACAAAAGGCTCGAGGGTTGAGACAAAGGACAGGGAGGGCTGGTTCACCGGTTACAGTTATGGGTGAAGACAGCCTCAACTTGGGAAAACAAAATCAATTTATTTAAACATCAAAACCAGCACCAATTCACCAGTTAAATCGGAGAAGGACAGTGATAAATACAACCAGATCTTGAATACACCCCTCCTGGCCCCTTCCCTTCTTCCTGGGCTCAGCCTTGCTACCTCCTCCCCACCAGTGGCACAGAGAGGCAGGGAGTGGAGGTTGTAGTCAGTCCCAATCTGCTCCATATTGTTCCTGCTGCCCCTTTCTCCTCAGGGGAAAAACTTCTCACAGTCCTCACCTTCAGCAGTGTGGCTTCCCTCCTGTGGGAGATGATCATCCACAAACTTACTCTTGCAGTGTGAGACCCTTCTGCAGGCTGCAATTCTCCAGGCAACAGACTGCTCCAGCACAGGCTTCCTTCAGAATCACAGCCTTCTTCAGGATCAATCCCCTGCTTCAGTGTGGGATCCTCCACTGGCTGCAGGAAGGATTCTGCACCATTGCTGATCTCTAAGGGCTGCAAGAGCACAGCCTGCCATCTCACCACTGGCCAAAGGGGAGTGGCTGCTCCAGCTTGCCTCCCCAGCTCCTTCCTTGCTGACCTTAGTGTTCAAATGGTGGTCTCCCTCCCGTCCCACTATTTGCCAAAACCAAAAGAACTGACCCAACAGGTTTTTTTGTGTCTATAATATATTCTCAAAGAGGTCCTGATTGGCTCAGCCTTGATCAGAGGTGGGTCCAACTTGGAGCCAGGGGAGCTTCTCAAAGCTTCTAGCAGGAGCCATCCAGTAGCCCTCTCCCTTGCTACCAACATCCCTACAGGCACAAACCAAACACAACATGTTCTAAAAGATGCAGCTCTTATTTTTCCCACTTCACCCAAACATTGATGCATTAATAGGAAAAGGGAACATTGCAAGGAACATCATGTACAGGTCAGCAGAATTACTATAATACTTAAGAGAAAAAGCTGCAGAACTCAATAGTGTATTACAGAATGTTCTTTTACTTCACTTATAAAAGATTTTATCTATTATCCTTATTTTTGTACAGTTCTCCAGTGTTCATGCTAGATTTAGCTAAGTTGAGTATTATATCTGCAATATAATTTGAAAAAAGAAATAAATAGCCACCACACTATTTTTTTTTCTGACTGTAACAAGTCTCTGTAATAGGACAGCAAAAACATCGTGTTGTTTATTCTGCTTTTAAAACACAGCAGAGGAAAAGAATCTGTTTGAAAGACTCTCAATGTTTAACCCCTATCTGGAGCTGAACTGTAGCAGTTTCTCTGTCACCCCACAGAGAAGGGGAATCAGGAAAAGGAGTGAAGACCTGTGGGTTATAATGAAAATGGATTTAATGCAACAGCTAAACTAATACTAATTCTAATATATTTAAAGTATGTGAAGTTATACTTGGCCTGGCAGCTGTACAGTGGTAACAACAAACAGGAGGAGAAGTGAGCAGGAAGAGAAGCCCTAGCAGAAGGCTTCCTTCCTCAGCAAACTTTCCCCTTTACCCAGAGCGTGGTGTTTCTGGTCTGGGCTATGCCTGTAGCCTGCTCGGGGCAGTTGCCCCAGCTGTCTGACTCCAGCTGCCTGTGGCTGCAGACCGTGGCTGGCCTGTGGTTCTGTTCCAGCAAAACCAGGACAAGGAGATGCTGTAGAACACCCATGGAGTTGCAGAGGCTAACCTATCTTACTTCATCAACAATGCTGTTAACAGTCTCTGTCCATGCATTCGGCTATTTTCAGGAAGAAGTAACTTTGAAGTCCTGAGAATCTGATACCTGAAAGAGAATGTCTTTGATTTTTTTTTCTTTTTTTTTTTTTTTTTTTTCCTCTGGAGGAGTGGAGGGAGAGCTGGTTCAGGTCTGTCCCCAGGTGGATTAGGGTGAGGTAGGCTGCTTGCAGGCTGTCTGCAAGGCTTCCCTGTGGACTAGGAGAGGCTTTGAGTCTGCTTCAGTCCTTGGTCACAGCTATCTTCATATATGGTGTGATCAGATCTATCCATTACTACTAGTCTGGAAGAATGAGACCACTCCTGTTTTCAGTTGGTGGAAACTGGCTCTGTAGGCTTTCTGTGCTGCATATCCAGCTCTAGTGTGAAACTTCATCTCTGAGACTGGTGTGGCAGCTTGGGGTGAGATGGCTGTTTTGTCTTGCTGCAGGGTAGGAAGAATGTGTAAACCCAAGCAGTAAGAGTGGCCTGAGCATGGACTGATTTTACAAATCATACTGCAAGTAAATGACTGCGCAACCTGTGTTGGAGCCTCAGGTGGCAAAAATGCTTTTGCATTTCCAGATATTCTCTTTTGCTAGCATGAAGTAGAGCATGATCATTGTAAGGTAGCAGCAGGTCTCTAAATAAAGTATTTTTTTATTTAATTGTCTGCTTTTAAGGAATAGAATTTCTCATCTTTGTTTTATTTTAGACATGGACTTGGTGTATTTGGCTTTACCACTGACTTATCCAAGCATGCTATCAAAAAATCTATTATTGCTCTGCCACAAATAAAATCCATCTATCTAGTCATCTTTTAAAGATGAGTTTTCTGGGAGAGACAGCAAATTATCCCAAAAGGTCAGCCTTCCTGTTTAAAATTAGAAAAGCAGTTTCCATCTTTGTACACATATTTGCTTTGTTAACTAATAGTTGATATTATTTATCTAACACATTATCTCTAATATCTAAGAGCAAAGCTTTTATCTGGTTTCTCTCCTTATTCAGGCAATATATTAGCTAATAATTGATATGTTATAATTTGTAAGCTGTTTACACACCAGCTTGCATTCATTTATATAAACCTGCTTTGAATGATCACTCTTATCCAGTGTCAGCACCTCTATTCAGATGAAAATGCAGTTGATGTTCAAATGGTCTGTTGCAGTTGGTAATGGAGGATCAGCCGTGGTGTGCTGGAATTGAGCTGCTACACCCTGGGCACAAGCATCTTGGCATAGTGTGCTGAGGGGTTTTGGTGCCTGGCCTTATTAAGTGACAGGTGCTTTAACCACTTAGTTTAATCTGATAGCTCAATCATTTCTCTTGGGCTTTGATGCTTTTATCATTAAACTTGTTTAAGATCTGTAATTTCACACACACAAGTGACTCACCGATGGAAAAAACCTCCCCTTCTTTGCCCTGCCTTCTCCAACCTCTTGTTTTGAACCTTTAGTATAACACTGGGGGAAGAACAAGACATTGGATATCAAAGTAGGTAATAGCTATTTAAATACCTACTAAGCATTTCTCTGTGATACATGCACACAAAGCTCAGCAATGAGTGATGTGCAGCTCTTACCTCTGGTGAGGCAGGCGTGCCCCAGGCAGTGCTGAGTGTCCTAATGGTGTGGGTAACAGGACATCTGAGTAGGTCCTGATGGAAAGTACTGTTCTTACTAGGGAAAAGCACTGTGCAAGTTACCATCAGCCTCATTTCACCATCAGCACCTGCTGCAGCGGCAAGGACAACAAGGGGAGGACAGCTGTCCTTAGACCCCGTTGCTTCCCCTCTCTGTCAACATGGGTCGGAGTTTTTCCTGTTTCCCATTTATGTCTAAATTATGCATTGTGTGCCATCAGCTATGGACCCCATGAATAAATTTTTGTGCATTTAAGCCAGTGACATCCTTTGTCATCTTTTTTTGTGCATTAAGCCAGCCATCCTTTGGGCAGTGAATGGAAAGTGCTCACACACCACAAAGTTTCTGAACCTGTTTCTGGTCTCTCATTGTAGACAGTGGCCAGCCTCAGACTAATCACGACGATGTGACTTTGTGTTTTGCTGTAACAATTCAGTTCACGTCTGTGAGTCTTCTAAGACCTGGAGTGGTTTCCTTAGCTGTATCTTGAACCAATTTACTGTTCTTCCCTGACAGTTTGGTTAAGTGTTAAACTTGAGATGAGCTTGCATTGTGCATTATGGATCAATATTTGGAATTGTGCTTCCCCAGCATTTGAAAGCCTTTGGTGTGTCTGTATAAGTCACTCTTTGTTTTGTCTAGAGTTGTCTGAAGAGCTTATTTAGATTTCTAAATTCCAAAGAGCAAAGGAAGCAGTAACAGAAGCAAGAGTACCTGAAGGTAGTGGCAGAAGGAGAAATGGATGTGATGTGCATGTGTGTCCGTACAGCTGAAACTGTCAGAAACTGAGTGAGCTTTGGCTGTCTGTCCTGAGAAGCCATACAGATGGTTGTTCACCATCTGCTGAGTATCAGGCTTAAGGTGTCACTCAGCAGAATGATGATTTGCTCTTGCAAAATTGGGCCGTAAGTGATCTCCAAAGGTAATGTGGCTACTTAGGGAACCCTGTGATCTTACCTAAGTAGTCCTCTTGTGGCCTGTTATTCTGGACAGTGGTCAGGCTGTAACTTTGGAAGCTCTAGAAATAAAATTTTCATATAATTTTGGTTTAAAAAAAACCCAAGCCACAGACACACAAACCACTACTTCTCTTTTACTTCAGCTTAGTTGTTTTTAAAATAAATTTTTGTTTGCAAAATGATTCACTACATTAGAAGAGTCTTAATTAGAAAATCCCTGCTGGCTGTTGAGTGCTTTCAAGTTATTCTGATTAATCGGATACTACCACTGTGTGGAATAATTTTACCACAACTTGGGGAGTCTTTTGAACGATTTGCTGCTGCTCAGGGGTTCCCAAACAATTGATTAACCCAGATTATCACAGGAGCATTACAAAAAAAAAAAAAAAGCTTTTATAACTCTGACAGTTGCAAAGCCTGAAAAAACTGAAATCTGACTATAGATACAGAGGTGAGTTACAGAAAACTACTTTGGTTTATGGCGAAAACAGCAGTTGAGTGAAGAGTTTCCTCACATCTCCTTTTCTCTGTAACGTTTTGACTCTGTTTTGGTGCAAAACTTCCTGAGTGCAGAGAGATGTTTTTGAGAATTATCTTGGCATGGTAACTACTGCAACAGCAGCATGTGATAGCAGTCGCAGATACTAGTAGTGTGTTGTTAGTCAGCAGGGAGTATTAAATTATAGACCCTTCTGCAGCAATACTTACCCAAAAAACACATGGTAGAAAGTGCTGTGTATTTCAGTGAAGCAGCAGGGACCCTTGGTTTGATCTTAAGTATAAATGAGAGCTTTTGGTTTGTTGTATTTAACTTTCTTTCACGTTAGGAAACTAGCCACAGAGATAGCTACCCTAGGTGGAACAGAGGGAGCTTCTCTGGGCAAAATAGAAAAAGAAGCTACATATGGGTTAAGAGTAGATCCTCTGTGAGATTTTTGCCATCTTTTTAATGTTCTCTGTCTTATGGAGGAGGAAAGTGGCAGCACACAGAATTTAATCTCTTTAACTGCAGAATAAAGTGACACAGGTCTGAGATCCACCCGAGACTGGAGGCAGGAGACGGACACACCTACAGCGTAGCTGGTGCCAGGACTGTGTGCCCAGGTCAGAGCATGGCTCTGAACGTGGCTGCCAGGGCTGTGGGCAGGAGGTCCCCAGTGAGGCCAGCTGGGGCACTGGGGGACTCCTAGCCTGTGTGAAACTTGCTTTTGTGCGTAACTGTAAAACGCATGTGCAAGATTGATGTGTGACATCTTACCTAAGAAGCAGAATCTTACACCAGGTACCAAGTGACACAGAAAGAGCAGTGTTAAGGTGAGATGCAGAGAGACAGGGTTTTGGGGTGGAAGAAGCTCCTTCTGTGTAGAAGTATGTGTAGGAGAAAAGCGGATGGGGTGGTTACTCAGAGCCCTGATCTTCTTGTGATGTTTCAGCAGGAAAAAGTGAGATGACTATTTCTTCTGTCTGGAAAAGAAACATTTTGCTGATTTACTATCAGCCATTACCATGAGCTGCTTGTCTTAGGTGAATAAGGCTGCTGGACTCCCTGTTTTATGGGATGTTACACCAGGTCTTAGGCTCTTGCATGTGTTGGATCTAGTTTATGCTAAAGGTTACTTCTCATGAAGGTTTTCATGGGAAGATTTATAGGTAAGTCTGTCACCAGAGCAAAATGTTTTCAAAACAGAGTAGAAAAGGTTCTCAAAAGTTATAAATATGACTTTATAATTGGATAACCTTTTATTTGTTTCCTGCTGCTAACAAGGACAGCAGCTTGTATTTTTTTGTACTATCTGAGTTCAGAAACTGTTGGCAGGTCTGAGTTTTCCTTCAAGGGTCCAATGGGTGCCATCAGAACCATAACAAACAACATAACTGAGTTCACTTTGGTTTTTCTTGCACAAATGAGTAGGTGTCAGGAACTGCATTGTCATGTCTGGAGCAGTGGGACTTCTTGGTCCCATCTGTATAGACTTAAGGTAGAGTGGAAGTATGCTGGTGTTTATCCTTCACGTCCAAAGGTATGAGGTCATGGATGTGATCTGTACTTAAAACAAGCATTCAAGCTCCTCATGGCTGTCTCTTGGAAGTAGTCTTTAAACAAGTTTGTTTATTTTCAGTGTCTAATCCTTAATTCAATTGAGTTCCACAAGTAGAACTAAATTTCTCTTGGCCTAGTAAATGTGGCAAGACTTCATTTTGAAAGGTGCAGGGTGAGGAACGTGAAAGATTTCCCTAGTACATTTGATTGTTATATGTTCCCCTCTGTTTTTTAAATTTATTTTTTGCTAAAGATCAGAAAAGTGTAAATCAGTTTTGTCCATAAAAAGCAGACTAGAGGACTGCAGATGATGCTGTCACTGTTATGAAACAGAAAAAAAAAAAATAAAAAAAAATCAGTTAATCTGGAATTTCACCTCTACCTGCACTGATTGCAGGTTGTGTGATACTGTGTGGGACAAGTGCAATGATAATCCAAATAGACACAATTAAGTTTAAAGACATGTGAGTAAAGGTTTTTAGGTAAATATGCTGGGAAGTGCCTATGAAAGTAGCTAAGTACTATTATTCCATCCAAATGATCACTACAGTGTTAATGTAGTATTTGTCTCAATGATAGCATCATTAGAGTCACAAAATTTAGCTGTGAAGATTACTTAGTATTCACATTTGTCACAAACTGCTTTATTTTGCATTTTGTTTACTTGTATTTCAGTAAATATAAGAAATATCCTACAAGGTTGGTGCTACAACAAATAAAAAAGAGCTCTTGTAAATAATACAGATCAAAGAGTAATGAACAACTCTCATGTCCAAGAGGGATTTATCTTCAGCTGGAAAGTTTCTCTTGCCTCTGAACTTTCACAGTTGGTTTAATAAAAGATATGGCCTCCATCTTTGCCTCTCATTGCTTTGCAGATCTGTGGTCCTCGTGGGTGTGTGTTGTACTGAAATGGTTACTTGAGATTAGAGTTTTTTTTCTGCTTCATCCTCTGAAAATAGAGACCTTACCTAGAGAGCAATTCCATGAGAGGTACGTGACGACTCCAATATGGCTGTAGTAATAGCAGGTATTGAAAATGTATTTTTTTTAAAAAAACAAAAACAAACAAACAAACAAACAAGAAAACCAAACCCAAAACAAAACAAAAAAAACACCAAACCAAAACTGAACGATTCAAGTCCTGTAAAAAGTAAATTGAATTAATAATGTTGGCAGAAGGAGGATACATTCAGAGAAAAAAAAATATCCACTAATGTGTATTGTAGCCAGTGAACACAGCATGAAAACAGTCTTTGTAAGTCTTCATGTTTTTAAAGGTGATAAAGAATATTTAGAAACAAAAAATTACCTTAAGATTATGTGTTCGGACAAAGAAGAGGAGGGTGCATTTCTTCAACATTTTTTCTGTTTGTGATGGGTTAACCCTGGCTGAGCAAGAGATGCCCACCAAGCCACTCTGTCACCCTCCCCCTTTCCTCTCCTTCCTCCACAGAGCCAAAGGGGAAAGGAAAATAAAATAGAGACAAAGCCTTGTGGGTAAAAACAAGGGCAGTTTAATTAGAGAGCAAAAGCCAAGCAATGCCATGTGCAGAAGCACAGAGAAAAAGACTAAAGACTTGTTCTCCCCTTCCCCTCCCCAGGCGATGTGCGGCCTTTCCTGGGAAGCAGGGCTCCAAACACACAGCGGTTGCTCCGGAGGACTGAGGAGTAGCTCCCACCCCCCCCCACACCACTCTCTAGCAGAAAAAATGCCAGCTTTATAGCTGAGCTGGTCACATGGTATGGAATATCCCTTTGGTCAGTTCAGGTCAGGTGTCCCGATTATGTTCCCCCCAAGCTCCTGCCCCCACATCCCACTGTGGGGGGAGTGTTAGAAAGAGCCCTGGTGCTGTGCGAGCGCTGCCCGGTGGCAGTCGCAGCGTGGGTGTTACCAGCACCCTTCTGACTCCCAGCACAGGCGCTCTGCACCAGGAGCCTGCTCTGGGAAACTCGGCTCAGCCAGACCCGCTACGCTGTTCCCCAGCAACATGAAAGTGGTGAAAGAGTAAGTTAATAAAACAGAAGTTAGAATAGAGGAAACTAAATCATTTTTGTGCCAGTTTGATTGAATCACAGATTCAGTATTTTCAGAGCAGTGTGAATCCGGTAATTGTGTTATCAGTGTTCACCTAATTGTGATGTTTGAAGGAAATAGGAAATTTAATCAGATAATGCCTTGTGGTTCCCCTGGTAGGCTGCGCAGAGGAGCACTGGGGTATGTTATTGCTGATCACACCAAGGTGATGTTACATGTGAGGAATGAACTGTTGACCCACGAAGGGTCTGCTGGCAGCGTGGGCTAGGGCTTTTGTTGCAGTGAGGATTAATATGTTGATCAGATCAATACAGATCAGTCTGAGTTTGTGCCTTTGGGAGGCTAAAGCTCTGCCTTTATATGCCCAGTAGAACTTGAGCTTGGCATGTGTGATACACATACAGAGGGTAGTATCCTCTTCCTTTCTGCCCCCCTTTGTATTTCAGAGAGAAAAACCTGCCTCCTTCTTTTATGGGTGTCATTACTTTTACTTATTAACCTGATGAAAAAATTGAAAAAGTAGAGCTAAACTGTCCATCTTTCCCTTCGTTCAGTTGTCCATTGGAGGGAAAATTTGAGATGACCTGCAAGTCCTGCTTTCTAGTCACTGCTTGTGTCACAGTCTTATCAGGGTTGAGAAGGCAGTAAGGTAGCTTCGTGATCACATTCATCTCAGTAAGCACTGGGACAGCTGCATGCCTTGACAGTGTCCTGCTCGAAGGATGAGAAGTGGCTTCAGGTCTCAGTTTTGCCCTCCATTTTGGTTTGAGCTTTTCTAAGTAGGTTTATTTATAATCTAAGTCTCCTTGCGTGTCTTACAGAGACTTCATCACCTCAGCAAAAGAAAGATAGTTATGAGATATTTTACAACTAATTCATGTCAGGCAGCCTGAGATCAGTGGAACGACAAAAAGGATATCTAAAATGCTTCCCAATTAAGTCTACTCATTTCCAAGGAATGGAAATAATCCTCTGGGTCATTCCACAATTCTCTTTAGTGTATGGAATTATAACATTTAATTTCCATTTTCTTTGCTGAGTCTCATTGTCAGGTCACATTCAAAACATACAGCCTTGAGAGCGTGATGCCTTCCAGAGACGTTTGTGAGGAGCTCTCTGTACAGCAGTAGACACATCTGTGATATGTGGTTTCAAAATGTTATAGAAGATAAAGCTACATGACTGCCATTAATGTTGTAATGAGCCACGTGGCAGAAATGACCGGCCAAGTAGCTAGCCTGGCAGAGTTGCTTTTCTTTTTCAAAAAGAACACAAACACACAAACCCAGGCACCTTGCAAACTAGAGACAAAGTAATTGATGCATCGTTTAGTTTAATCATTTAAACTTAGGAAATGCCATTGACATACTGGCCATATTTGGTACTCTGTACTGCCAGATTAAGATTTATAAGTAGGCCATTAAGCAGCAATTGAGTAACAGTAATTATTAATGTAGGTACCACTCAAGCAGTTTTGCTTTAGTGCTTTGTGCATTTGTGTATACCCTAGATGATTTAGGAAATATTTAACTATCATAGTTGTCAGTTGCATCTCTCTATTAGCATATTTTACCCATAAAGCTTGTAACTTTTTCATCCTGAAATACCAGGATTTTTTAATTTATTTGCTGTTGAAGGACTGAGGCGTGAATAAACAGTGACTAACCTCCATTAAAAACAATTTTATAAGAACCAGAATAGTGCTGTGTCAGTTAAATTCTGCTTTAGGTTACAGGAGGTACTCCCTTGCTCTCTTCAATGTGCAGGCTCTGTTGTCTGTGGAGCTGCTCACACCAAGCTATGAGTCAGGGTTTAACAATGTGTCTTTGAGTTCCTGTGTGGTGATTTCTTTTGCATCATTATAGAGCTAATTTTTGAAGTTAAATATTTGAGTAGGCTCCAGGGACAATTGTAGGCTCTGAGTAAAATGCTGTGGGGTTTTTGTTTTTCCTTTCTTTACTTTCAGTCTGCAACATCTACTACTTTATTTCCAAGTTTGTTACTTTACTGATGAAGCTTTCCTTTACTATGCTTTTAGAAACGAGACTTCTGAAGGCACATCTCAGAAATTAAGAGCTTTTAAAGCAGCATTATAGTTTGTGTCTCTCTTACAGTGTTACCACAAAGATCCAAGTGGATCATGGATATGGAGCATCCACATGGTTCTCTGTACATGGAAGTGGGTTGGCATGGCAGTGCAGAGGGTTGTCATGTAGCTCCCTGTGCTGAATGTTTTTCTTTTTCTAGGAGAACACTGGAGTGTTGCAGTCTTGTCAGTAATAGTTGGGGTCACCTTGACAGAATCTGAAAGAAGTCCACATGCTAGTTAGCTAAAACAAGGACTTCTTCATGAAAACATTTTGGAACAAAGGTGGCAGTTTTTCCTGCTATATTTATATCATTTTCAAAATATGAAAGAGGTTATTACAGTTCTACAATTTAAAATGACTGTCACTGTGAAGCCCCCTGTTTGCTCATTTTAAACTTCTCTTCAAAGCTTACAGAGTGATTCTAATGTGGTTTTCCTCAGTATGCATCTGGTAGCAAACTGTTTCAAATAGTTACTTCTGATGAGTTGGCTCCCACTGGAAAATCAGGAAGAGTTGAGGTAACACCTACCAGTAGGCTGTACTATTATTTGATTGCCTTCTCATTAAGCTTCTTTTTTTAATAAGCCATTTTGTGTGGCAAAACACAGACATTTGCAACATCTTTTAGAAAAAGAGAATTTCTGTAACGCCTTTTCCTTAATTTGGTTTTTAAAAAAATCCCCTACCCAGATTGAATTGACACAGGAAAACAACTCCTATACATACTCAGTAGTTTGTGTTTGAGAGATTCTTTTATAGTTTATTCTGAGTGTAAGCACACTGATGGTTTGCTTCTGGAACTTTAATGGGTGTTTGCTAACGTATATGTGAGTAGTTTTTTCTCTTGCATGACATTGCACACTATATACAATACTGTTGTTTCAGGGGATTTTTAAAGAATCCTGGGTTTGCTTTTTATTTTTGCAGTTCATTTATCATATGTTTTCAATGAGATTTGCTTGTTTCCAAAACTAGTTTTCTGTCTAGTTACTTATTTTAATGAAACAGCCCATTTGCATCCCAAATCCAAGCAATACAACTGTGTTTTTCTCAGTTATAGAATTATTTTGTTTGTATTTGTGAATCTGTTTATTAAGCGTTTTTGTGGTCATTGCTGATACAAATGAGTGTAATCAGTGAAATAAAAGCAATCTAAAAATTCAAACTATCTTCATAAATTAATCAAAATGATATATTTTGAAGCATTTACAATTTTTTACGTATCAAAACCAATGTGTGGTTAAAGAAAACTAAATCTTCAGATAGTGTCTTAAATGTTTCTTCTGAAAGTTAGCAAAAACCACTTCAGTAAGGAAGAATTTAGTTTTTCACGTGCAACAGCTCAAATTGACCAAGACCAGGAAAAGGTGCAGAACTGGCTTGTGTTGTGTGTGTCTGATGCAGTATTGCTACTGTGGTCTGAGGATATAAGCAACGTGATTTTTGCTGAGGAGCAGTAGTATGTTTTATCCTACTGAGCGGTGTAGCTGAAAGAAGTGGCTACATGAGATGAGAAGAAGCCAAAATAACTGTAAAATTTGGTAATGTGAAAATAAACCCCCCTAGTAACATAGTAGTGTGGTGCCCATGGAGCACAGACCAGTTTGTCTTTTAGGGTGCTTTAATTGTAGCCTGGATTCTGCTTCCTTGTTAATTCCTAGCTCTGGGCACACGTAACTGCAAACAGTTGCTGTGCAGCTGGGACCTTGTGAGTCATTCAGTCTCATTTAAGCCTTTTTTCTTCATTCAAACTCCATCAGTGGGAATTACATCCAAACTGAAAGGCATTGACATGGTTTGGGGTTGGTGTTGGATAATACCACTATTATTTAGAAGGAGGGTCCTGTTTAACAAAAAAAATTGCAAAACTAAATTTAAACTGGTATCTTAAATAGTACAATGGTTTAGTGTAATGAGAACGTGTGAAACCTGACCAGCTGAGGGAACTGGGGTTGTTTAGTCTAGAGAAGAGACTGAGAGGTGACCTTACTGTTCTCTACAACTACCTAAAAGGAGGTTGTAGTGAGGCTGTTGTTGGTCTCTTCTCCCAAATTACTGATGATAGAATGAGAGGAAATGGCCTTAATTTGTGCCAGGGTAGGTTTCGATTGGATATTAGGAAGAATTTCTTCACTGAGAGTTTGGTTAGGCAGTGGAACGGGCTGCCCAGGGAGGTGGTGGAGCCATCATCCCTGGAGGCGTTCAAAAAATCAGGAGATGTAATACTTGAGGCTCTGGTCTAGTGGTCAGGGAGATGTTGGGGTGAAGGTTGGGCTTGATGATCCTAGAGGTCCCTTCCAACCATAGTGATTCTGTGATTCTTTGATACGGAAATATGATTTTATTTTTTAACTTTTATTCTCTCATACATGCTCACAAGCACCAACACGTGTATGTTAAGAGGTCTGGATTACTTCTGGGGAGCAGGGAGGATGACAATGTAATGTTTTTTGAACAAGTCTTTTAAACTTGTTAGGAGTCAACATTTACTACAGGAGGAAGAGGGTAGATTGAGACTAGAAATCAGCAAGAAGCTCTTCATTATGAGGGTGGTGAGACACTGGAAGACACTGCCCAGGGAAACTGTGGATGCTCCATCACTGAAGGTGTTCAAGACCATGTTGGGAGGGGCCTGGCACAACCTGGTCAATGGAAGGTGTCCCTGCCTGTGGCAGGGGCATTGGAACTAGCTAATCTTTAAGGTCCCTTCCAACCCAAACTGTTCTATGATTCTATGATCTTCTGCCTTAGAATCCTGCTTATTTTCATTCTTAACTGTCCTTTGTAATTGCTTGGCAAGGTTGATGCCCCTTGTCTTTGTTCCACCATTTTGGGAATCCAAGTTGCAGTCAGTCTTCCTGCTGGAACAGGCAGGAGAGCAGCGACTGTAGTGCTGTAGTACAGTCTCCTGACTGTCCTCCTGCATTACAGCACGAGTCCTCTGCTGACAGGTCATCTCTGCGGTGGCAGTCACAGAGCACGGGCCTCTGGGTCTTGATGCAAACAGCACATTGCTGCTTGTTCACCAGTTTCCTTGCTGTCAGTGGTGTCCTTGTTTTAGCAATATAGGACATCCCTCAACCCTTGCTTTACTGTTTCTTCTGCTGCTTTCACACACATGCATGTTCCATTCAGACTAATCTTAGTGTTTCTGTTGCCAGTCTCTGTGTGCCTCAGGGGAGGATCCACATGGTTCTCACGTATTGAGGTCACTAGTTGATGTATGTCAAATGCCTGTTGATAAATTTACAGGAGCTTTTTCTTTGGCTCTGCTGTCTTGGAAGACCTTTCAGATTTACAGTAGCAATATTCCAGGGACTGGTAAAATATGCAAAGTTAATTTTGCTGTTCATATTCACCCTGAAGAGAGTGAAATGTGTCTATGTTTCTTTTTAAGGTAAAAAGACTAATTATATACCTGTTACTTAAAATAGCAAATTTTGCATTAAGTCAATGGAGTTACAAAGCAGGAGGAGTTTCATCTGTGAATAGATACCTTCTAGTTCCTTCTTGGAAGAGCTGAAATCTACAGATTTTTAACATGCATCTTTTGTTGCTACTTCGTCTGCAGAAGCCAAGAGAAATTGCGGGATTGGTTTTATTTTCTGTTTGGTTGTTTCCATATGGTGTAGAGAGATCTGAAACATTTTCACCTGCTTGACAGTTGGATGATTCAGTACAAGAGAGAAGCAATTACACAAACATATCGTGCAAGCATTTCCAACCACTGTGACAGGGTAATTTTTGTGGGAAAGCTGAAACATAAATAATGCAGGTCTTGGTTTGTAGCCTTAGGTGGGTTGAATGTAAATAAGCAGAGGTCAACAACAGAGCAGCTAACACCTTGGTAATTTGTTGATTTACTGCCTGGCTTACAACAAGAAATGTTCTTCTACTGATGACTGCAGTAAACAGATGCATGAACCCTGGATGGCTTTCCTAATGAGCATGTATTTGGGTATGTGTGTGGGAAAACAGGGTGAGCTGTAAGTGATTTGAGGCACCCGCTTGCTGATTGGCCCCAATCAAACAAGTCACTGCTTGTGTGCAGTCCTCTTTGGGGGCAGAGGTAGGATGTGCATGGATGACTCTCCTCTCTCATTTCTGATGGGAGCTGCTCTCTTTGATAGGGTTAGTTTATGCTACATGTACCTTACATTCATTTAATTTTTACATGCATATGGCTAATACATGATAGATGTTAGCAGGTTCTGTATATTTGGGGAAGACAATGAAATATTTTTTAGTTTCACAGAAGAAAAACAGAAACTAATTTTATGTTACAGTTGTTCCAGCTTTATATCAGTGTTTTTAATATTGAAAAATCATATTGAAATCAGATTGATTTTACTGTGCTAATTGACCTAAAAATTCCAGCTATCAACAAAAAGATTTTCTTCAGCTGCATCTATCAGCAAAACACAAGTTTAAAATTTTATACTGCATATGGATGATTGATGAAGGAGCTTGTGTCATCAGCCAATGCTAGGTCATAAACCCAGCACTAGTGCAAGGAAACGTGGCAAAGTTTTGGCCATGTTATGCCTCGTTTCAGTGTAGAGTACCTTCTGCTGTATCCAGCAACTTATGAAGCCCAAATAGGGATGGCTAATTGAATTTCTAACATCAGAGAAGAAAAGGAAACTTACAGTAAAAAACCCCCCATCCTATCTCACTTTTCCAGTTGGGTAGTCATCTGGATTCTTGAAAGGATAAAGAGAATTAAATATTCTTTCCACATATCAGGAGTGTATTTGGGGTGAATATTATGCAGTTTTACAGCTTGTCTTACCCTCAGAAGTCTTTGGTTGGTAGAGGGTGTCCAGACCTAGAATTTTATAAACTTTTCTTGAGGTCAAGAAAAATTTCAGTATTTCTTCTGTTTGTGTAACTGAATCTGTTTCCCCTTACTTCAGCCAATCCTGGGCACTTGCATGCCTCTCTGGATTTTGAGTTGTCAGTCCTGATGAGATGATCTACTACTAACCATTGACTTTGCTGAGTTAGATACAAAATGTGGACCAAGCTGAATTTCTGGCTTTTTTTAGTAAAATGGAAGTGTTAAGCAATAATATTAATTTTTCATAGTATTTTCTTTGAAGGCATTTGAAGGATGAATGATTTTGGCCCATTTCACTAGGCCAAATGCTTTTTTGGGTTAATCAGTGCTGTCTTGGAGACAATTGACCTGGGAACAGCAGTGTCTCTTGCTGGGAGCATTTTGAGCAAAGAAAAGGGAACCCAGTTATTAAAAGAGTCAAGGAGAGCAGACTGGAGAGTAGGTACTACAGCAGTCCTGTAGTGAAATTCTGGTATAGATGGGGGACTGCAGAAAAATGAGAGACAATCTCAAGAATATTTTTTGTAAGTGAAATGTCTGATAAAATCTCAAATTTTACATCAGGGCTCTCTATATGCTTTAAAGGAAAAATGACCCAACAAGTCAAAACCTCACCTCTTGCATTCAGTAACCGTTGGAAACGTCACCATGGTCTTGACAATGAAGCACCTCACCTGCCATGAGGTATCCCATGGGAAAACATCTCTAATTTTGGGCAAGCTGGAGTAGATTTGTTTTGGCTCTGTAAAATCATAATTCTTTGGTGAAATACCTCCCTCTACTAACCAGATAGAATATTTTTTTCTTACATGTGATTTTTTTTTTTTTTTTGTTATAGCATTTGATTTCAAGTCATACTGGGTTTTTTTTCCAGTTGATAACTCATGGTGTTTCAGACGTGTCAGAGTCCCCAGCTCCACTTTCTTCTTCCCAGTGAGTATTGTTTGAGTCCATTCACAGGGCTGGGAGGAGAGGAGAGAACCATTCATTACAGAGTCAGCTGTGGAGGGAGGAAAAAAGCTTGTTTCTAAATATAACAGAAATTAATCCCACTGTGCAGGATGTATTAAGCATATGCAATTTCTGCCTGAAGACATCTGTGTAGAAAGAATTAAGAGAGATATGCCCAGCTGGTGACCTGGTAAATGGCTGCATGGCAAATCTGTGTAAAAAATAAAATTTGTTTCTGATAACCTGGCACTTTGGAGAAAAGGAAGCACAGTCAAACTGATGCAAAAATGATCTCAGATCTTTCTTAGTTGTATAAAGAAGAATAAAGAGTCACAAGACTGTGGGGTAGGCCAGAAAATAATTTCTGTTCTATGAAATAACTGTTCCTGTGGTGTCTTTCAGATACAGACTCTATAATTTCAGCTGCAACGCAGGAGGAAAATTGATGCTAATGGGTAGGAATTATTTTTTTTAATCAAGACTGCAAGATAGCCTCAATTACCAAGGAAAATATAAAATCTGTCTTCCAACTGCTAATAATTACCGGGGGGCTTTTAAATTCTGCTCCTCTGTTAAGTATAATTCATTTTAAATTGTGTGTATTTCTGTGTTTTTTTCCCTCAGTAAGCCAGGGATAATCAGCTAACCACTAATTCAGTCAAATTGCCCAGTTGGTTGTATACTATTAGCCAGTATAGATCTCACATATGCACTGTACTGCAATATGGCACAGCAACTTACTTCTTTCTTAAGTTTTGTCTTATTATCTTGAATGAGCAACTAGAAAAGTATTAGATACAGAAGAAATAATTTTGCATAAGCATGGTATTGTTGGACCATGTCCACATTGTGTTCTGGTCTGGCAACATTTTGTAATGATGAAGGCAGGAGAGAGGAAGACTCTGAACAGCACAGGAGGTCATCGGGTCCAGAGTGGGCAGTTGTTCCTGTCTGCCATGGAAGCTGGAGCAGCTTACAGCCCAGGCAGAAGGCTGGAGGTGCTCTAGAAGACAAGTTTTTTCACAGCCTCCCAAGTGCAAAGCTGTCAGTCTTGTCTGGGTCTGACCTTGGCGTGTTGCACAGAGTGGACGGGGGTCTTGCAGCTTCTCCTGGAAGAGCCTCCTGGGGACTGAGGCTGGCCCTGTACGTGGGGCAAAGCTGAGCCGCATCTGCCGTGTGAAAGGTCACAACTTACTGAGCAGCACCAAGCTGCCTGCAGATGAACTGCAGGTGTCTGTGGGCAAAGTCAGACAAAAAAGGAGCCTCTGAAGAGACGTGTCTGGACATAGGTAGCGAGGCTACCAACAGAAGTGGCTGCAGGCTCTCCACAAAGGGGCACTGGCGGATACCACTGTTATTTAAAACCAAGTCTTACATGTATGTGCTCCCTGCGTTAAAACTACTCCTTACAATAAGATTCAGCACAGTGACTGGGGAGCTCAAGTGAGTTGCTGTGTTGCTTGACATCACCTTGCATAACAAGTGCTACTGTTGCATCCTCTCAGTTGTTTCATGAGGTACAGGTTCAAAATGGCCCTTCTCCAGGTTCTTTACAAAACCAAGGGACAAAATGCTATTCCTCTTGTACTAAGAGTGATGGAGAACAGACAGATTGACTGTGATCTGCTTCACTTGCACCCCAGGCCTTGTAGTGTTTCAGTAGCGACATGGGATTTGTTCTCTGAGGACCACTGGCACAAAGCCTGGTGTAAGAAAGGCCACGTTCACTAGGTGGGGTACTTGCTTGGCAAAGGAGGTGCAGGACTTCTGCTAATGATGATGTCGATGATGTGGACATCCATTATTACCTCTTCTATATCTGTTTCCTTTATTTCTATTTTCCTCCTCTATAGAAGAGGTAAAAACTTTGGTCCACATGGGAGACTCTCATGGTGATCATGTGAAGTCTTTGGGTCTAAAATTTTTGGTTACATTTTTGCAGTAAGTAAAAGAAGCTGGTCCCTTAGGCACTGCAATTCAAAGAGTTAAAAACTTTGAAAAAGATTTATGTTCCTGTTATAGCTAAAGCAGTAAATCTGGACATTCTTTTTTCAGGTTTTTAATTTCCTAGCTTAGGTTTCTAAGGTAATGCTATACAGTTGTCATATTTTCCTGACAAGGGAACAATCCAAGGTCCTGAAGTTGCAGATCCAATATTCTTTAAATGTTTTTCTCTACAAGTAGCCTGAAGAGTTTCAGGCTCGTTGAAGACATCAGTTTTAATATAGAATTCAGACAAGTGAAGTATACTTCAGCAAAATAAGCAGGTTTGGCTATGTCCTTGATTGGCTGAAATGATTGTGGCAGCTGTTGAAGGACTGTAGTTTGCTGAAAGGGAGAAAATGATTGTTCCTGCCAGAAATTCCATCCATTTAATGGGACAGTAAGTACACAAAATGAGGTGGGAAAAAGAGGCAGTGAGGATGGAGAACTGGAGAGTTATCAGTGCAGCACTTTATCTCCCTTCAGATAGGTATATCTGAAAGAAATATGAGTGGATATCCAAGACCTTTAGCACGATGCAGTTACATTAGAATCTGCCTACAAAAAAAAATATATATATACTAAAGAAAAAAGTTTAAAAATGCACAAAAGGAATTATATTAATGATCATTTCCCATAGTGATTTTGACATTACAAATACCAACATATACAAGTTATGTTTGCTGTAAGAACAATTTTAAATTTCTTCATAAGTGATTTTTCTAAATTGGTTCCATCTTCACAAGTCAGAGTAGCTGCTGCCAGTGGATTGTGTAGGCAAGTGTTGGCTGTGCACTAGGCCTGGGCAATACCACAGCCAAAGTCAATGACTTCCCTGTTCCTGCAGGAGAATCTTAGGTTCGCTTTCTGGGACTGAGCCACTGTGAACCAGCTCTTGCCCTAAAATCTTTTCTGCCTTGTAACTATATGCATTCTTGGGAACAGAAACCATGTAGACAAGTATCACACTCTAAATGAAAGGGCTTACAATATAATTTACATCTATTTTAGTGGCTAAAGCTCAGTTTCTAACCTTTTTTGTTGCTTCCTGCTTTGTTTTTTTGTGAAGAGGGCTGCCAGTTCTTTCGGTGTAACACTTGAGGGAGTATGGGTGGGGCACTCAGAAGGTCTCTCCTGGGAAGGGCAGCTGGATCCCTAGAACCCTGCTCTGGATGGGAGGGAAATCAGTGAGCAGAGGAAAGCAAGCTGGAGGAGGATTTTACTAGAGTGTGGACTTCATTTTGATTCAGTTACGAGCCGATGAGTGTTAATAGAAATGTAAGATGAATGTCATACCCAGCTAATGGGCTAATTGACAAAGAACAGTATTTCTTCTTTTTATTTTGGATGACTGCATGGCAAATGCTTTTGTTTTAGGTAACAGTCTCTGGTTTCCATAGGGATCACTCTTCTTGTTAAAGGTGTTATTAAGAATCTTTCCCATTGTTTGAATTATTGCCAAGAGCTAGTATTTCAAAACTATCTCAGCTGTTGCTGCCTGAATCAACACTTTGTGCCTGGCAGTGAAATTCAAGGAGGCTGCAACTTGGAAAAGGAGCAACAATATTTCTTGTAGCTTTGAATTAGGCTAAGGCACCCTGGTAACATTTTGTGCACAGAGAATGTTACTCCTTGCCTATATAGGGAACTTGAAACACTACAAAGGCTAGCAGGACATCTGGGCAGCATGCTGTGTTGGATTGTTGTGTTTACTTTTCTCAGTGTCCTTCTGTGCAACTTTCGTGTGTGCAGCTTGCAGATGTACTGTGTTCTCAGTTAAAAAAGAAACCCTGTAGGGGATGCCTGGAAACAACCATCCTTTCAATCTGAATACAGTGGAATTGGTACATAGTACGTGGAGATTTTATTGAATGTTGATAGGCATGATAGTCTAAGAGGATAAAATGAACTCTGACCTTGTTTGGCAGGCCTTATGCATGTGTTTGTTTCTAGTGTGGAAAGGAGCCGTGTCTCATGCAGTGGTTACCTCAGTATTTCCCATTCCTCTTTTTCACTTGGAGAAATTTTCAAAGGCACAGACAAGCTGGAGGCTTGCCTCGTGCTCATTCAGTCTGGGTACTTGCAAGGTTGTCAACTGATGTCAGGTGTAGTAAGGGCTTTCTGTAGACTTAGCTCATTCTCTGGGAAGACCACATGCACTTTTCCTTTTAAATGAAAAACATTTCATCTTTTAGCGGTGGAATTCTGTGCAGCCCGTGTGGAATATGCTTTGTCACATGTAGTCCTTTATAGGTGACTGTCATGCCCCAGGCATCACTGACATACGGGAGATGGGAAAATGCTACATTTTCCAGCTGCTTGTTCATCCAGCTTTCCCTGGATGCCTCCTGGCTAACCAGTACAATCCCGTTACAAGCAATCCAGCAGAAACACCTCAGAAAGGGACCCATGGTAGAAAACAGCTGCTTTGCCCACTATGAAGATGTGCAACAACAGCCCAGTACAGTCGTAAGTCAAGGAGAATACCATGTTAAACTAGGGATTTTCACAAGTTCAACAGTGAATGACTAATACATATAGAACAGAAAAGTGCCTCTCTAGACATTGTGAAGTGATTCAGAGTGCAAATGCTATAATGCTTGTTGAATTACCTTGTTGCCTGGAATGTTGTTATGCGTTTCCATGGAAAGGAGCTACTGGGAAAAGGTAAGGAGCAATGAAATGGGAAATACACACAGTTCTGTTCTGAAGCTTCTTATTATTTAATACCATGCAAAGTTTCTGGTGTAATTTTTTCTCCGAGTTGGGTGGCTTTGAGATGCGTGAGGGGAAATGGAGTCATAGAATCATGGAATGGTTTGGGTTGGAAGGGACCTTTAAAGATCATCTAGTCCAACCCTCCTGCAGTGAGCAGGGACATCTTTCACCAGATCAGGTTGCTAAGAGCCCCGTCCAATTTGGCCTTGAATGTTTCCAGGGATGGGACTTCTACCAACTATCTGGGCAAATTGTGCCAGTGTTTCACCACCCTCATTGTAAAAAATTTCTTCCTTATAACCAGTCTCAGTCTCCCCTCTTTTATTTGAAAACCATTGCCCCTTGTCCTGTCTCAGCAGGCTCTGCTAAAAAGACTCTCCCGGTCTTTCTTCTAGGCCCCCTTTAAGCACTGGAAGGCTGCAATAAGGTCTCTCTGGCGCCTTCTCGGTGCTGAACAACCCCAGCCCTTTCAGCTATCCTTCACAGCAGAGGTGCTCCAGCCCTCTGTTCATTTTTGTGGCCCTCTGAACCCACTCGAACAGGCCTATATCTTTCTGATACTGAGGACTGTGTACAAGTACTTGATCTGAAGGCATCAGCAGAAAGATCTACCAGTCTGTACTGAAGCTGATCTGGTTCATCAGAGCAGCTCATTAATATCCAGCTTATAGCTGCAAGTTGAAAAAGAATGTTTCCCTGAGAGGTAATCATTCACTAATTTTTGTGTCACAAGTGGACACTTCTGTCTGCTTTATCTTTTTTCCCCTTTTAGGCTCTGACTTTAATTTTGTCTGTCTGAAGCGTTCTTCCTAAATTGGAACCAATATTTTTTTTTTTATGCTTTATTCTTTCTACTTCCATTTAGGATCAGTCAGTGCCAGAGCTAATTTCATTTCCTGGTGACTCTGATGTATAAATGACAATACAACATAATTTATAGAAGTAATTAAAGAAATGAGAATCTGGAGTTGTAACGAAGTTCCTCTGTAGGACCCTGAAGAATAGCTTAGGAATTCTGAAGTATTAGTGAAAACTCCTCTGATTTATTTTTTCTATTCTTCGGTTATATTTATTCTAATGGAGGTGAAACTTGCTTTGGAAGTAAGCTTATAAAATCAATTGCAATTCAAACTAGAGAAAAGATTTAAATATATAAAAAAAAAAAACACATCAAGAAACCCCAGGTATTCCGTTACTCCAAGGCATTTTAATAGTTTATTATTACTATGTGAAAAGTGCTTCTTTAATAACTGAAGAATTAGAGGAATTTTTGAAAGCAAGTGGTTTGATTGACTGAGTATCTCCTAGCAGCTTGGGAAGCTTTAAACACAACTGACTGAACACTGCCTGTGGAGTGTATTGTCAAGCCCAAAGCACCTGCCAAAACCAGGTGATGATTCCATTCTTTAGAACCCATCAGAGAGCAAATATGTAACTCAATGTTTTGTCAGCTACTAAAAAGGGATTTGCGTAAGACAGAGGATACAATATATAGAAAATTGAATTCTAAATGACATTCAACTACCGCAAACCTCAATAGTATTTCTGTGAAGTGGATTTTAAAGTTAGTACTGCATGCTTCTGTTGAAACAGTACATTTTGTTATGGAGAAGCTAACCCAGCTTTCTGCTGTTACGTGGCACCCATGTGCGCTGTGGCCGTGTGAACAAGAATGGGATCCTGCTGGCATTTTACTTGGGCAACCACAGGGAAATGCTACTCAGCAAACAAAAGCTTGGGTTTTTTTATTTGGTAAGAGGTAAAATCAAGCCAAGGAATGGTGATGTCAATAGAGAGAAGTGTAGGGGACCACCTCTGCTTTTTCGCATCTCAGTCGGCAGCTTTAAATGTTGTTTTCTCTCATTGCGCGTATTGGTAGGTACCCTACAAACACATTAACAAATCTGACTGCCTCATAAATCACTTCAACTCAAAAGAGCTTCTGACAAGTGTCAACAATATATAGTATCAGCAACATGTGGTAAGAACACTGAACTTTTGTTGGAGGCTGGAAGCTGAGCTCTGCTTTGTGTGCTGTCCAGCTGCAAGAGGGCGAATGGAGTTGTCTTGCCAAGCGGTGTTCTCATGCTGGTAGCAATGCTTAGGTTGAGCTGGTGGTACTGCACAGGAAGTCTCCAGGAGAAATAAAATAGAGTCACATTTTATTCAGGTGATACTGGCCTTTACCATGTAGTTACTGCTCGTGCAAAACAACAGGCTTGCATGTGAGCTGTGCACTGAGCACAGCTGCAGAATTTGGCCAATCCTGAGAATTTTACTAACCCACTAATCTGTCGTTTAGGACAATTTTTGCCTGGTGCACAGCAATCTGGCTAAAAAAGAATGATTGTGGTTTTTCTTCAGTTTGAAAATTTGAACATGGTTTAATCAGTTTCATGCACTGAGCTATTACATTTTATTTTTATCTTGGATTTGCTGTCTGGTAAGCTGTCTGTTGCTTAGTGTTTTATGGAAAGAGAGGTATTTGATAAATTACATTATAATTGATGAGAGAGGTCAGTTAGCTAGGGGATAGTATCATCAAGAGATATGTGCTCCACTAGAGATTTTCCTCCATTAAAACCACTGTGAAGAATTATTAGGGGGAGCTCTATAAAGTCTGTTTGCTTTCATTTCTTGGTCAGATCACTTCATAAAAGGGTGAGTGCTTCCTGAAAATAGTAACTCTGATGTCTTGTGAGTTTACAAAGAATGCTTGTGAAACCCCTGGGAAAACTCCATGTCTTTATGCTGTTTTTATGCTGTTCATGTGACAAACATTGAGGTGAAACATTAAGCACTTTTCAATTTCAATTTAATGACTTGCTTAGAAATACACAATCTGCTTGTGTCTTTAAAAGTGTGCTTCTAACTTGGTCTGGTCACCTTGCTCATTCATCTGCTGCTTTCCAGTTTTAACTCACTTGGAAAGTTTCTGTTTCCTGTTGCTGTCAATGAGTCTTCAAAAGCTCTGTCTGAAGATGGCACCAAAATGTTCAAGTGTTAGATGCTGGAGCCTGAAACAAAGCAGTGTCTGGGCAGGCATGGGTGGGAATCTGGGACCAGGTTACATGGTGTTGAATGTGTGTGCCCCACTCAGCTGTGCTAGCAGGGATCCTCCTGCCTGCTTAGCTCTGCACTAGCGCCTCTCCATCTGCTCACATACCACAGAAAGTGTCTGCTCCAGTGTTTGATCAGTGTAAGAGTTTCCTGCCTCTTGTGTGTCGCCTGCCCTGGGATGGTAAAGCCAGAGCCAAGAAGATGGAGCAGGGAAGCATGAATGGGCCATTTGCTTCTCTGCACCTGCTTCTTCTGTAGGATAGGACCCTCTGCCCATATAGACACGGGGGAAGGGGACTTCTCAGCCTGAGCAGACCACGGCAGAACAAGGAGCTCTCACGTGTGGTGTGATCCCATGTGTGTCAGGTCCATGGAGCTGAGTGCACTCCAAGCAAGTGGGTAAGTGCAGACGTCTGACTTTCATTGCCACCCATTGTGGGCTGACCTGTCTTTGGGACAGGCACACAGGTCTGTGTGCATAAAATGCACTTTGGGCAAGTAAGCATTTCTGTGGTCATATAGTGGGTGTCTGCATTTCCTTTACCTATAGTATTGTCTTTAACTTGTATTAATTGGAAGTGGCAAAAGCTTTGAGAATTGTTGGTGGTTTATGGCTTTCATGATAAGACCTTAATATTAAATTAATCTTAATTTTTGCATATTTTTAGTCTTTTTTTTTCCTGGTAGCACTTGTTTGATTTTTTTTTTTTTAATTTAAAAAAATCTCACTAAACCCAGGTTTTTAAAGGAGACATCCTATACTCTGAGTGTGAGTTTTCTGGTGGCTTGGTGTGCATTAGAAGAGAGAAAGAGAGCTAAAGTTGCATGCACTAAGAACAGATTGCTTCATTTAGTCTTCTGGTGTGCCTATGTGAGTTATAGTCATAGGAAAATTAACAACAGAAAATTAGTTTCTATCCTATATTGCTTTCTGAGATCTGGAGAGAAAAAGATAAAATAATACCAGGAAAATACTGTCTTAGCTGTTGCTGTTTTCGTTGTGTACTTGCGCTCACTGCCACGCAGTCACCCTGTTTGAAACAAATGGGTAGGGCTTGAATTTCCAAAACGGTGGGCTTAAACCCACGGTTTGGATATCCTTCTTAAGCATTTGCCTCTGAAATTCCTGAATTCCTTCATTACTAGAAGCTGGGAGGAGATAGCTGGGGAGTAATTGTTTTCAGTTATCTGATATATAAAGCCACTGGTGATTACAAATGTTTTAGTTTGAGCAGTGTGGTGATTCAAATCAGTGACTCCTGACAAACTCCAAACAAGTATTTTTATTTGCAGTACTAGAGAACATTCAGATCTGTTCAAGTTATTGTTGTTGCGTTTTGGAAGCGCGCGTGTGTTTGGTTTTGCTTTGTTTATCCTTCTTGTCTCTCCTCACAGGTAACATCATCGTGCTGTGGTCCACCTGCAGAACATCGGTACTTAAATCTGTCACCAAGCGATTCATTAGGAACCTGGCCTGCTCGGGGCTGTGTGCCAGCCTGGTCTGCGTGCCTTTCGACATCGCGCTCAGTGCCAGCCCACACTGCTGCTGGTGGCTCTATACGATGCTCTTCTGCAGAATCGCCAAGTTTCTGCACAAGGTCTTCTGCTCAGTGACCATCCTGAGTTTCCCAGTCATTGCTCTTGACAGGTGAGAGAGCAAATTTGCCAGATTCCTTGATTTTTCTTTCTTCTTTCTGCTTTTGTAACAACTTTCTCCCTTTCATACTGTTTTTGCTCTTGTTCCAGTGCTTTGCTCGCAGTGTACAGTTTCTTTCTAGAACATATTGGGATAAATATTCTTCTCTGTAACACTGAAAACCTTTATTTTTCTGTTCACTCATATCTCTGTACATTTGTAAAAGACTTTGAGTCTACAGATTTGTCTTCAGAGAAATTTTTATCCTTTTCTTCATGGTAATTATTGTCCCTTAAAGGAACTTGAAAGCAGACTTCAGATTATAGACAAGATGCACATTTTTAGCTGTGGAATTTGAAAGCCATTGCCTGTTAGAAGAATTTCCCAGTGCTGTGGGACCATCAGCTTCACATTTCAAATGTAGATCTGTTTTTAGAAACAAACAAACAATATTAATACAGCCAGGATTAATTCAAAGAGGTTTTTGTATGTAGAAGATGAATTAAAAAAAGGCAAAGTGGCCATTTGGACTGTCTGAGTTTTTGGTTGCCATTCATTTTGCTTGTTATTATTAGCAGTCACTGATCCCACCAAAATGCACAGCTCTATCATCTAGCCAGTAACTGAAAGTTAAAGTATTTTTAAGGAAGGGTAGATAATAGTTTAATACAGTTTAATAGTGAGTGTAAAAGATAGGTCTGTCATGAAAATTCTGTGAACTTAAAAGTCCACGGTAGTAACCAAACAATGAATCAGTGCCTGAAATTTGAAGTGCATGTCACAGATGCACTTTTTTTTTTAATGCACATGGAATGTTCAGTGTTTGGCTACCTTTTTTGGGGGGGCCTTGCAAACTAGTGTTTGTGCAAAACAAAACCCCATTGTACTTCCAGTAGATGGGTGCGTGTAATATGTGACCAACAGCTTTTTCCAAATATCAAGAGAAAAGATCTATCATAAAGCAGCATTTCAAATTAATGAGTCTGGCCTTTCAATGAGAGTTATCTATGCCTCCATCTTATTTTCTGAAATTTTGTGCTGTGTGCAATCTACTGTCCAGTTTGCAAATCAAAATAGTGTTCATATACATAAGCCAAAGTGATACAGTCCCAATTATTGAAAGAATTGGTCACCACCAGTAATGTGATCCTGAAGTTTTGACTTATTTTTTATTACTGATAGACCTGCAAAAGTAGATCCTTGTGGCTTTTTTTTTTTCTGATTTGGGGCATTGTGTTCAGAGAGCTCCCGAGAGACTTCTCATAGGCACTGTGCTCACTGCAGATTTGCATTGTATCAGTTGATAGTGGATTGCTGGTTGGTTTCTTTGTTTTGTTTTGTTTTTCATAGGTACTACTCTGTTTTATACCCTCTGGAAAGAAAAATATCTGATGCAAAATCCCGAGACCTGGTTATCTACATCTGGGCCCATGCCATAGTGGCCAGCATTCCAGTGTTTGCCGTGACCAACGTGTCCGATATTTATGCCATGTCCACGTGTTCTGAATCTTGGAGTTACTCCCTTGGCCACCTGATATACGTCCTCGTCTATAACATCACCACTGTGATTGTACCCGTGGCTGTGGTGTTTCTCTTCATGATTCTTATCCGCAGGGCACTGAGTGCCAGCCAGAAGAAGAAGGTCATCATAGCTGCCTTAAGGACCCCTCAGAATACAATTTCCATCCCCTATGCCTCGCAGCGGGAAGCTGAGCTGCATGCCATGCTGCTTTCCATGGTCATGATATTCATTTTCTGCAGCGTCCCCTACGTGACGTTGGTGATTTACCGCACCATACTCAACGTTTCCGATATTTCGGTCTTCTTGCTCCTCACTGCCTTTTGGTTGCCCAAGGTCTCTTTGCTGGCCAACCCGTTGTTATTTTTAACTGTGAACAAGTCCGTACGGAAGTGCTTAGTGGGGACGCTAGTCCAGCTGCATCAAAGGTACAGCAGGAGAAACGTTGTCAGCTTGGGTGGTGTTGCAGATGATAATCTGGAGCCCAGTGTCCGTTCAGGGAGCCAACTTCTGGAGATGTTTCATATCGGGCAACAACAAATCTTCAAGCCAATGGAAGATGAGAATGAGACCAAATCCATTTGCTCTGGTGACTTTCAACAGAAAGAAATTCCTACCACTGGTGTACAGGTAGGAGAGACTTCAGTTCACACATTTATACCACAGACAATTTCAGACTCTGCCGCTCAGGTGGCACCAGCTGTGCCCACAGAAGCTGATATGGTGAATGACAAGTACTCCACGCAGTTTGGATTTGGACCCTTTGAGCTGCCTCCACAGTGGCTTTCAGAAAACCGAAACAGTAAGAAGCGACTTCTGCCTCCTTTGGGGAATACCCCTGAAGAGCTAATACAGACAAAACAGCCTAAGTGTAAAGCAGAAAGAAAAATTAGCAGAAACAATAAAGTCAGTATCTTTCCCAAGGTGGATTCTTAGTAAAAGAAGGAGCTTTAAGGGACAGAGGAAGGTCACCTTCTGTTATATGTGAGATCCCGTGGATCTTTGTTATGCTGGAATTTGTTACAGGCTGATTTTTTTGGTGCCAAATATAATTTAAACAAACAAAAAGGGAAACATATATACAAGTGTTCCTTATTAATATGTTTTCATTAATATAATATATCAAAAGATGGTGATTCTTAGTTTTATCTGTGAAATCCCTACAATAATATCTGCTTAATTAACTTTCAAAAAGTACATGTGGTTTTGGAAACACTTTGTATGGCTTAAGTATGGAAATACTGCAGTCACTTTGCTGGGAAACCTCATATTGTATTAAAATGGACTGGGTATCAAAGTACCATAACAGAAAAGTCTGTGGGGAGATGAAAAGAAATCCAAAATGGATAAATCCTAACCTCCTGTAAATAGACACAGCAAGGTTCTGCACATTTCATTAATGAAGTAAGATGGACTATTAAGTACATCTATTTTTGGTTAAGCCCGTTTCTTGAATGGGTGTTAAGAATAAAACTTGCTGGACTTTTTGCACAAATGAGTTTCCAAGTATCTGCAAAACATCTAAACCACTACTTTTTGGCTTAAAACTTCAGCAAAGCCAAGGATACACAAATCATCATCTGTGTCAAACCTGAGAAAGACCTTTTTTAAAAAGCCCAGATATTCTTTTAGTTTCAGTAAAAGCTGGGTTGGAGACCATGCAGGACGAATACTGACTCCAGTAAACAAGTACGTATGTGCCAAGGGCATAAATCAAACACTTTGATCCTGTGATAAAGGGCATATGCAAATGTCCCAACTGTGTAATGTATGTATTGTGTAAGTAAATGAAGGGTCAACCTTAAAATAGCCTCATCTGCTGGGGCACTCTGCTGTTTTCTTATGGAAATGAAAGAAATGGGTCAGAAATGCTAGTAGCCTTGTGCTGAGCTGCTGATTGAGGAAGCTGGTAACACCTCAAAGGCAAGGTTTGTTAGTGCTGGTCCTCACTATGGTCAGAGGTGGGGAGGTTTCTCTTCCACCTTCACAGACAGAGATACCAGCCTTCTTTACTCCATTCATCTCAAAGAGTAGACCACCCAGTGTATGAATGTGAGACTTTCAAATCTGGTGCCTAATTTCTGAGTGAATCAGAGTCAAGCCATCCCTGGTATCAGCCTTTCCATAAGAGTTCAGGCATTGTGCTGCAGCTTGCCCCCACGGGCATATTGTCTTGTCTATACTGAGTGGGAATTTGGAACTCTCTCAGTCTGTTAGATGACCTGGAACTATTGTAACCCTGGCATTTTAATCCTCCTTCAGCTGTAAGTAGTCTTTCCTTCTTCCTTATCTGTTGTCTCTGTGGGTAGCTTCTTAAAAGCCCCATCTAGTAACATCTGTGTGCTCCTTGTGATTCTCCTGTACTTCAGCCCTTTGGTGCATGCTGAAACTTTATCTGTGGTTACTGCCTGTTTATGAAAGTAGTTTTCTTTAAAGCATACTTCTAAAAGGACAAGGTAAAGCACCTTGCAAGTTCACAACCAGTTAATGTTAAAAGTGAGAAGAAAATTCTGCTGAAGCACAATTTGGAGATGTACCTGTTCCTCCTTGGACATGTCTGAAGACAGTCAGCAGCTTCTGATGGCTCCAAGGTGGTGTATTTCTGCAAGGCATTAAAAGCAAACGTTTTAATAAAAATATATATTTTAAAAAAAGTTTATAAATTACTGTGCAGATGGTATTTTTTAGCAGTTTCCTCTTTAGTTTCAGTGCACTTCACTTGCTAGGTTAAGAACTTCTCATCTTGGGAGTGAGGAGCAGTCTTCAGTGGGTCCAGATGGGTGGTGGGACCCCCAGCTGCTCTGCTTCTTAGACAGATGAGAAGACAGACATAGCTTGCCTGGATCAGAAAGAGGAAATATTCCAGGAAAAGGTGTTCCTTCTGTGGAGAGGTAGAGCAGTACCATATCAGACTTTTTTTTGGTGTGTCTGATAAATAGTAATTTAAGTGAGTGATTGTTTTTCCAATGTTAGTGAAAGAAGAGATGCCATTCAAAAAAATCCTGAAAACATCAAAAGCAAAGTAGGAGCTGTAGTTTTCTTGGCTAAATTTTGGTAAAATAAAATATTTGTGGCCCACTTACATGTAGATACTGGTCAAAGTCTGTGTGATTAATGAATGTGATAAATGTGTACTCATATCTAAACTTCTTTGAGGAAATGAAGCTTAGATTCTAAGTTTTGTCCTTTTCAACTCTCATGTTGAATGAATTGCCAGTGATAAATTCAAAGAGTTGAACTGCATAGAATTTAGTTTTGTCATATCTGGGAAGCAGGGGGTTTGTGGTGGTTGTCTGCTGAGACAAAAATACCTTTTCCTTAAAAAAGGACACAAAAACTTGCTTGTTGGTGTTGTGGTTTTTTTTTTGTTTTTTTTTTAGCAGATTGTATCTGAACACACTGAAACCTTTCACCAGGAAATTAACTAAGGTGGTTTTTCATACCTGAAGACTTGGGAGTGTTGCATTTTAGTCCTCCTTTCAACAGTTTATCCATGTTAATGGTTAAGAGAAGTGGAAAAAATACACAAAAGCACATCTTTGCATAGAGAAAATAATTGTGTGAAATTCATGATACAGCCTCTGTGCTAGAATTGTCATTAGAAAACAGTAATTCAAAAACCTTTACACAAGATGGAATATTTGACTTGTAGAGGTGGATTTTTAACTTCATCTAAGGCAGTGGTAACTGAGTCGTTACTGCTGGCTGTTGGCTCGTTGTTCAAATGATTTCTACTGGGCAAAATGTTCTCCAGCATCCAATATGAAAAAAAAAAACCAAACCAAGACTAGTTTTCTTCTTTATCATCACATTAAAGGTAAGCAAAAGTGAGTGGGTTTTTTTGTTTGTTTTTTATAATGGTTGTTTTTAAACACCACAGGTGTTAAAATTTTTTTCTCCAGATTATAGATGAAAGTGAAGTACAAAGCAAAGTTATGGGAACTGAGCAGGTGAAAGGGTAATTTGGCCTGTGCAGTTAGAATTTAAAGGCTAAATTTTACTCCTGGAGAATAAACTTGGAGGAAGAAAAAAAAAATCATTAAAACTCATTATTCTAGCACTTAGGGGAGAAAAACAGAAAATGGAGCTCATTTTAAACAAAGGAAGAAATCCTTTAAAAAGGATGAAAAGACTGCAGGGACAATGTCAATTTATTGTTCCTAGAAATTGTCAAGTAATATTGTTAAATTCAAACAAACTTAGTGTAAAAACTAAAATAGAAAAAAAATGATCACACGCCAAAGCACCAAACCTTAAGCACCAAATAATGCTGTATTGGTTGGCTACTTGGCAACAGTGTGTTTTGCATGGTAGGATAAACATCCAGAGAAGAGCAGTTGTTTCCTAGAAACTCCCCAAGTATTCCACCTTGTGACAGATCTAATTGTTATTAAGTGGCAGTAATTTAATTTATGCATTTGTTCTGGTTTTAAAAATACACCAACAGAGAGAATCTTTTGGAGAAAAGGCTGGTTGGATTTCTGTAGTGAGATTTCTTCTTTTCTGCTCCTTGTTTCCTGGGTAAATATTTCTGTATTTGATATATCTTGAAGAATGGAGAGGAAGGTCAGGCTGTGGTTTCAGACCAGTAGTACTGGTTCCAGCTGAACAGGAGCTGTCCCGTAAGCTGCTGTGAAGGCTCTGGAGGTGAGTACATACCACACAGAACTCAGGTGGTTTCTCTCCTGTTCAGGTCACCTGCCTTGCACTGCATAAGTTGATAAAGAATGTAAGCATATAAAAAGCAAAATCTCTGCTGCCTTATCTTTTTTGATATAAGTTACTATGTGATTGTGCTTTAACCTACATAGGAGTCCGTGTCAGATAATCAATGGTTTTAGTTTTGGATTTGGTTTTTTTGCCTTTCTTTTGACCATAAAAGACTAACCCCCTCTCCCCAAAGATATGGTTGAAGTAATTGCTTTCAAACTGTTTAACACTCTTACCTCTTTAAAAGACTGTTTATTTTAGTTGAAGTGACTTTCTCTGGGCCAAAGTAGGGATATTGGTAGGATCTCTAAATGAATTACAGTGATGTCTTTATCAAACTTGGACCACAAGTTTAATCACTGCAATCTGTGGTAATTTGTAATTCAAGGATAGTTTAGGAAAGCAAAAAAAAAAAAAAAAAAATTGAAACAAAACACATTTTACAGAAAACTGCAGAGCTCCAGATGGCTGCACTTATGAGCAAGTTGATTCCAGCCCTTCTGTGGAGGACACATAGAGGGGGAACAGCAGGAACCAGCCCAAAGTGATGTTTGTCTGTTTTTATGCTGCTAAACCAGCCAGAAGTGGTGAAGAGTACACAGAGGCTGATTTTTCTGGTTGCTTTCTTCAGAGACAATAATACAAGAGTGGGAATCGGAAGCGTTCTTGGCAAAAGCCCTTCTGCATGTGCATGGGAGCAGTTCTCTTGTTTCTTCTCTGTGAGAAGAAAGTGGACTATTTTTTAAAGAAAGCATAAGAAATATCAAGTCAGGTCCAATTCCTGAATGCACCTTTGGTGACACAAACCAGGGTTTCTCTACACAGCTGTTCTTCTGCATCCTGAGGTTCCCAATGGCTAAACATAATGCACTGAGATGGTTTACTCCAAAAAACTCCTTTGTGCACAGTACTTACCTAAGCAGTATTCTATCTTTTTTGCCTCCATTTTCTGTGAAACAATATTAATAAGAATAATAAAATTTAATATTAATACATAATCTATTTGTCCTTTGAATTAAAAGGGTCTGTTTATTCCCCTAACATGTAGGGGAGTTCATGTAAGGAAAATGAGCTCTGCTTGTCCTGATCCAAGTGCTTGAACAGTTACAGTCTACTTTAAAAAATGTTGCTTGTGGTAAAGAAATGCTACTTCAGGTGAGGACACACACAAAAAAAAAATATCAAAGGCAAATAACTAATAAGCATTAATCAAAGTCTTGATAATTTGTCCTACGACCTGTGTGAGACAATGAAGGTGTTTTGGCTACCTATTGTGTGTTAGAGTGCTGTTCAGACAGGGAGTATGAAGATAAGCAGTAGTAATGGGAACATGTTCCCTGTATTCCCCTTGCCCCCATTTGTGTTTCTTCTTGATTGGATCAGGGAGAAAAGGATAAATGAAATATGTGTCCATCATGTTGTTACCTGTCTTCATGAAAAGCACACCTTGGAATGCTTTTCTTGTTGTGCCCTTCCTAAACACGAGTTTTCTCCAATTCAGCCTTCATTTATTTATTTATTTATTTATTTTTAAACCATACTTCAGAGAAGTACTTATCTGGTTTATCATGGAATAAAACTGAAAAGGTGAAAAAGGAAATCACTCCTTTCTAGTTGTGCTTTTCTAGTTCAAACTTCAATATAAATACACCTGCCACCTGTAACAATATTTGTGATTCTGTAACACTTAATGATCACATAGTTCAGTCCTCTTGTTAGAGGAGTCGATTTGCAGGATTTGAGCTGAACTCTGTATGAACCTCTTTTCCTCTTTGGGTCTGGTAGGACATGTGACAGTGACAGATGGTAAGATCACCTGTGGTTTTAGAGATCTCTTCCAAGCCATTATTATTAACTGTTGGGTGTGACAGCCCCATTGAAAGCCTTCACAGTCGATGTGGACAAGCAGCAGGAAGGAGTGTCTATTCCTGCACCACTTTCAAAGGAGTTTTAATTTTGTTACCAGATGTTACCGAGGCTGGACACACTTACTGAGGATGTGGGCAGTCTGTAGTATGGGAGGTTGACAGCAAGTCAGGCTGTCACCTGTTAAGCATGTACTCTGCTGTAGAAAGAAAGATTGGGCTGGTTATACCTGGCTGCTTTCCATACCTCGTTATTCATAGCTAATGCACGTCCTAACACAGCAACCCCCAGAGTTTAGTTTATCTAGTTCTGAACTATATTCTCCACGTTGTCATTACTGGCCTTAAATACTCAGCTTGTGGGTGTAGACATTTAGTCTTCCGCTTCTGCTCTAACCACCGCCAACCCCCCGCTGCGGGCCGCGAACCGCC
>NW_008618381.1:0-10814 GCF_000691845.1 Merops nubicus
CAGGTACTGCCCCTTGTCCAGGTGCTGTCCCGAGTCAAGAACACGATCCCAGTCAAACCCTACAACACATCTCCCTGTGCAGCAGCACCCTGGAATCGAAGGATGCTTCAGAAATGGGAGCCCTGCACGATGGTGGTGAGGGGGAGGAAGTGCTAAGGCCGGCGACAGCTACCCCTGCTGCAGCATACTCGGGGGAGCAGGAGGGTGCTGAGAGCCTGCTGCCCCGGGCAGCGCTCCAGCCCATCGCCGAGGAGCCCACGTGCGACAGCGACTCCAGCACGGACACGGTGTGTCCCTCTGGCCAGGGCAGAGCTGCGCCCCAACCGCCCCGCTCGCCCTCTTCCTGCCCTTCACCTGCTGTTGAGTTGCTGGAAAACGTGGGAGGCAAGAGTTTGGTTTTGGCAGATGGTGGCTGCTCTCTGGATAAAGTTCCTAAAATGGTCCAGAGCTCTGATGCGGTGGTTTTTGCAGTGGAGACACCTTCTTCACCTGAATTACCAGCCGCAGAAAAAGTGGGGCCTGAGCCCCAGGCTGCGGTGGATGTGGGAGCCAGCCTTAATGGAGAAATGGATTTGAATTCCTCCATGAAACAGAAGAGCATCAGCCTGGCCGTGCAACAAGCTGAGCCTGTTACAGGTAGGAAAAATAGGTTAGTTTCCTTCTTTTTCGTTGCTTTCTTTGCAGCTGTTCTTCTAGCATCTCATCAGAAAAGGAAGGAAGATGAGAGCAGGAGGCCTACCTTGCAGAGGAAGTGTAGGTGTTTGTGGCTTTTTTTGTTTTCCTGAGAAAGAAGAAATCTGAAGCTATGTATTAAAACTTGAAGTTCAAATGCATGTTGCTTGGCTGGCGTTGGAGGTAAGGAGAGGACATGATCTCCTATGAATTTGTGCAGAAGAATTTCTAGCACGTGAATCCTCCTTGGAGGAGGAATGAATGGGATGGAGCTATGTGGGTTGCTTTATCTTCAAGTTACACACTTTCATGTGGGCGTGAGGGTTTATTTGGTTAGAGCTGTTGCTTCACTTCTCCCCTTTATTTTTTGCTAGCATGGAGGCAGAGGGTACAATGGGGCTCTCTTGCGTTCTCTTTACTTGTCTGCCTGAAACAGCTGCCAATGTCCTTCTGAACTGCACAGAGCCACTTCCTAATTGTCAGTATTAGGTCATTTAAAAAAGCCAGCAAGCCCTACCCTCCTCTCGCTGCCTTTTCCGGGCTGCAGAGCGTTTGTGGAGGGCAGAGCAGCCAGCCGTGTGTTCCGGTGCATTTAGGCAGCACTGGAACTCAGATGCTGAGTTTTCCTCGCTGCTCTTGCCTGGGCAGCAGGAGCAGTGTTCCCTGTGGATGGGTGGGGACGGGAGGGAGCTGTGGGGCTTGGGCGACAGCGCAGACATCTGGTGCCCGTGCGACAGGAGCTGATGGAAAACGTCACCAGGTAACCTCAAAAAGGGAAAGAAAGGGATAAGTTGAATGAAAGAGAAGTGGGTTTGTTGCTCCAGCCTGGACTTAAATCATAGGTGAATTTGTTCCTGAAGCATGGAGCTAATCTTATCTTCATATTCCACCTGTTCAGACAGCTGTTCAATGGAAGCAGCTGAACTATTTCAGTTGCCGTTTTTTTCTTTGCTATGTCAAAATGATACAGTGCTGTTTGTTTTCCCAGCACTGAATGAACAAACACAACATTTGAATGATAAAAAAAAAAAATGCTGTCATGATATAAATCATGACGTTGTAAAGCTATGAAGCTCTTTCAGTACTTTAATGATGGGAGCTGTGTCTTCAGTCTCAGTGCAGAATGGGGTGATGGCAGAGGACTTGTTCTGATAGGTGATAGCAGAGTAACTGGGGGAAGGGGAAAGGATTGATGGGATGGGGGAAAGGTCAGTGGGGGCTGTCCAACAAACCTGTGTTTTTGTTGAATTCGGGATTTTTAGAAAGTTTGTGTTGGGAGATAACCAGTAAATGTAAGTCAGGAGCTCATCAGTAACTAAGTAGAAAGATTTAAAGGTGGATTCAGAAGCTGTTTTCAGAAAGAACCTATTTCAGTGCTGTGATGGATTGACAGGTCAATAGGACGGGAGTGGCTCTAAGTCTGCCCCTGGCAGGGCTCCTTTCTTCTGGGAGCCTCCTGCTCTGCTGGCTCCATCTGCACAGTTGGGGTCTTTATCTCTGGTTGGATTCTTGGAGGTGTGACGTTGTCTAGGCGAGCTTTTAAAAGGAGAAGGGACTAAACAGTTCAGTAAGAATAGACCGAAGCAGGAAAGTAACATTAAGGCACCATTCTGCATTAGGGTATGGAAAGGAGGGGAAACAAAGGAGGTGATCATGTTAATGATTGAAAAAACATAAGGATTTAGGGCTAAAAGGTCTTGGAATACAATAGCCTGATCTCTCCATAAGGAAGAACTGTTTGTTTGTTATGGGATGCTTCACAAAGCAAAACTTCAGCTGGAATATCTTCATTGGAAGGATTTCAGGGTTGCTGTAAGCAGAATTCTAGGGAAGCCCAAATACTACCTTCTAGCAGACACAAACAACTGCTGTGAATACAGGCTCCGTATTTGAACTATTTGTGAAATTCATGTCCTATAAAGCAGCATCTGGAACTCTGATATGGGAGTAATTCAAAAGAACAGATTTATTGCTCATTATTATTGCTGTGTACATTCTTCATGTCAATGTCTAGGCTTTGGGCAGCATGTTTTTTGTGTGCTAGTTCAGTGGCAGCCTTCAGTTCTTTACGTCAATAATTCTTTGCTGTGTTGGTGCTGGGGGGGGCGTTTCCTGGAGCCTGAGTGTTTTGTAGCTGTGCAGGAGTCGTCAGTCCTCAGAATGAATCAGATCTTTTTTTGAAAGACTACAATAAAGCCTTCCCAAAGGAAGTGTAGGTCATGAGGCCATTTCTCAGAAACACGTGTGGTCAGCGGGTTTTATTGTCACGCTGATGTATCAGAGGTGTAACAAGCTGATAATTGCTGTTGCCTTTTCTCAAAATCATTGAGCTTTTTAATTTTTTTTAATTTATATTGTGAAGTTGTTCCCAAATATAGACCTCTTTATCTGACTGTCTCAGCTTAGTTCAACCCTACCCACAAACCAAGAGACTTCAGAGGGCTAATTGCCTTATCTAGACAAATATCTAGTGACTGATCAGAGCACTGAAGGAAGGTATTGAAGCTACCAGATCCTGCTCTCAGAAGGCAGCTCCTCATGCTGTTAGCTCTAGACAGAGCTGCATTACAGCTGAGTAATAGGTTCTGCAAGCACATTATTTACAAGTCAGGCAGGTAGATGCTACTCATTAAAAAGCAGGCAGGTATGAAATCATACCACAGCAGCCACACTGGGTGAGAAGAGAAGAAATGGCATGTGTTTATGCTGACAAAACACCTCTGAGTAGATGCAACTTCTTGGCACAAAGCCACCCCAGCGAGGTTAGATTGTGTGGTTGGGGTTTGGCATCTTAAATTAACAAACACTGTAATCACAGCTCTTCTCCTGGGAGAAAAATCCCTAGAGAAGGTCTCAGCGTTTAAAGAAAACATTCATTGCCAGACAGAAGAAAATTACCTTATTTTGAGTTTTACCAGGTTTCACCTGATGCTCATCAATGACATTTTTCCTGTGGAAAAGCATTTATGATTTCCTTCCCCTGTTAGAGCAGCAGGATGACGTGATAACAGATGTCACTGATAGTACAACACGTGGTAAGGTGCTCTGTGCTCCAGAGACCTCTGTGATGGCATTATCCTGCTCTTTGCTCGAGATGTGTTCTTTAATAGACATTTAAGAAGAAGTGTTAGAGTGCAAAAAATTGTCTCCTTGAATTTCATCCTGAAGGACACATCCTCCAGTTCTTAGCCAGCACAGAGTGTCACTGTGCCACTTGCTTCTCCCATCCTTAGTGCACCAGAGGTTTCTTCCTTGTGTGTTCTGTGTTTGGACCAAGATCTTGACCATCACAGCATTGCTGTGGCCCAGAGCAGACCTCATCACAAGACAAAATCATGCCAGTTTGCATTAGTGATGCTGTAGGGATGTCAGTAGAATGCTGCAAACGCAGATAGTCTCAAAATCAAGAGTAGGCTTTAATGCCAGTGGAAAACCATCAGTGGCAGTTGTTTACAGCAGCTTCCCCATGAAGATGAGAGGCTCCTCTTGCTAAATCTCTGGACAGATGAACTCACTGCTAAGACAGGTCGCCCTTAAGAAGGCGTTGTCATCCATCCAGTGTTTGTTTTTAGTAGAAATGAGAGAGGGAGTGGGATTAGAGGCGGGTTTAGCCCTAACACAGCCACACTCCGTCTGGGTGGCTTTGGTTGAATCACTTCACTCCTCTAGGAGTATCCTGTGCATTGTGAGAGTCATTGTCTTGGGGTTGAAAGAGGACGTTGACTTTATGCCAGGAAAAGGTACACAGAAGGAAAGCTCAGGGGAATGGTGACTAAAGAAAGCTTTTCTGGGCAAAGAAAGCAGCTGGGACATGTTTGTACCACTGAGGTGGGGACTCCATCATGAGGAAGGGGAAAATCAGCTGGGACTTTGTAAACTCCAGCAGAAAAGGGTTTGCCTTCCTAATTGTCATCTTTAGGGCAGTGCACGTGGGCTGAACTTTTGAAGCTTGTGATTTTTCTTTTTCTTTAACACTCAGCATACCTGCTGAGAGCAGTCAAGGCTTTTTCCTTCCCTTCTCTTCAGGTTATGCTAAGAAACACAGCAAAATTTTTGGTTCTTCAACTACATGAACAGGAGCCAAGAAAATATATGGGCAAATAAATGCAGATGTGCTCAGCCTGACCTAGAGCTTTTCAGGAGTTTTACCCCATGTTTGCTGCTGTTTCATAGTTTCCTTCAGTCTTAGACACGATAGTTGTTAAAACTAACAACAAACAAGCAGCAAAGTCAGGAATAAAACCAGATGTTGGAAGTCAAAGGGACTTGTTGAAGGGGGTTTTGGGGTTGAGTGTTCTTCTTTTTTTTTTTTTTTTTGAGACTGGTTTGAATAAACAGAAAAATAGCAGCAGTGCTGAAAGAGGTTTCTTTTTAAATTGTCTGTGTGAACCTTCTGTTTTCACAGGGAGGCTGGAAATGAAAACTGAAGATGAGGTGGATTCTCTGAAAGATGGTGACGAGAGCGCGGCCGGCGAGGAAACGGTGAGTGCAACTTCTGCCCTGTCACCTTGGGTTTTGTATGCTTGTTCCAGCAATACTGCCATGCTGTGACCAGCCACCTAACCAGCTGATTTCCTTTCTGTAGCCTTTGCAAAGCTGAGCAGTATCTATCACCAGGATGGTGTTTTAGCCTTTTAAAAAGAACATGGGCTTTTTTAGACCTTGTGTTTTTCAGCTGCTGGCTTAAGCCACATTTATGTTGTCTTGGTGACATTGAGGTTGACCCAAAAGGTTCCTCGTGAGGCTGGGCTGTGTACCAAGACTGAAATAGAATTTTACAGTAAGCAATGCCCCTTAACGTGCTCGGGGCTGGTGATGCTGTGTGGCTGCACCTCTGAGGTCCCTCCCTATGCATGCTTCTGGCGAGTCTCGTGATCCCCTCTCGGGCTTTGCCCCTCCAGGGAGTTTTTGGCAGAGGAGGTTGTGGCTGTGGTTGGTGTCTGTGTGTGCACAGACTCCAAAGTCTAAAGGCATCACTGGATGGAAGTGTTAGTGCCTTTGGTGGAAGAAAAATTAATAGGAAGACATACAGGGATCAAATGTGGGGGAGACCCTGTGTTCCTCATGTCAGTGAAGCAATATGAAAAGGTCATGCCAGTCAGTTGGTATTGTTTTCTCTTACATGTGCTTTGCCATATTTAAGGACTGTTTATGATAAAAAATAAGTAACTATTTGGCTTGACAGAAACTTAATTTTGGTTTAAAGCACTCCAAATGCATATCGTACTTTACCAAGAGCTGGATTTTTTGATCTTACCTTTCCTAGCTGGGTTTACATTTTCTCCTGTATTATATATATATAGTTTCTTGTTCCTAAAAAAATACAGCATTCTGGAGATGCTCAGTTGCTGGTGGCCTGTGTTGGTGCATGTTGCTGTTGAGCAGCTGTGTTTGTGTGTTAGCATATCATTATGAAGCTGTCAAAAGAGAAAATATCACAGGGATGAGTTAACATTGCAGGGTGGAGCATCACAAAACTTCACTCATCCTGCAGTAAAAGCTCTTTAAGCAACAGTACAGTCTTGCCAAAGCTTGTAATAAAACTGGGTTTATTTTGCTTTTAACAAGTTAAGGCTTAATTTCTGTAGCTGTTTGCTTCACGTGTTAGCCAGGGACTAGAGAAAATAACTTTCCAAGTTAAGATTTGTGCTGTCTGATAACTAAGTTTTTATTTTTATTACTAGAATATGTGAGTGTAAAGATGCTGATGATTTTGTTTTTACCAACCCTTTATTAAAGGTAATTTTCATGACTAATACTTAGGTATCTGGTAGTGAATTAAGGTATCTTTAGAAAATGCAAATCAGGGCACTATCTTTTCCTTTCAAACAAGGAAAAACAAAAAGAAACTTAGTGAATTTGGCTTCCATTTTGAATGCTTTAGAGGCATTTTGATTTTGTGTGTGTGTGTCCTTTCTTCTCTTCCTCTCCCTCCCATCTCGTCAAACACCTCTTTAGAAATCTGGCTTTTCTGGTGCAGGAATGGGAGTGCCAGGGGATGGAAAGTTTGCTGCAGGACTGACAGGGTTTCCTGTTGCTAAGTTCAACAGAAACAAAACAACAACTGCACTATATTAAGGTCGGTTAAAAAAAAAAATCAGTGGAAGACTTATAAATAGAGCTTAATTCACACGTGTAGGTTGGGTTGGGAGCTGGCTGGTAAAAGACATTGTGCTCTGTGCATCTCCTGCCACGTCCTGTCTCTGCTTTATTTAGTGCTGACTTTTTTTTTCTTTTTGTAGCCAGAAGTCTTTCAGGTGTTCATTGCCTTCTCATTACAGAGCCATTTTGTGGTTAGTAAAAGTGGTTTTCTTCACTTGTTGCAAATAGAAATGTTGTTGCTTGCAGCTGGTCAGGAGCTGCAGGTATTGAGCAGTCTCACTGGTGCTGTCAGCAGCTTTGGGAGCTGCATTAACTCCTGGTTTATGGGTGAGAATTTGGCACCATGTTATATATAAATACACAACATGGAAAGTTATTCAGTTGCACAGGGTATTAAAAACAAAATAAAACAAACAACAACATTTTGGAGCCTAAAAAGTGGAGCTGGTTATAGAGTGCAAACAGGCTGAGTGACAGTAAGCTTGAGCACACTGGAAATAGAAAGGGGAAGATTCTCTTGATTTGGGTTCTGAAGGCTGAGGATGAGCTGGGTTCCTGGTGCCAGTATTATGTCTGTAAGTTAGTACATGCTTTCCCCTGTAGTCATTGCAGAAGACTGCCTGAGAGAGCCTCTTCTGCATCTCATGGAAAAGCTACAGCTGAAAAATGTTTAGGAAAATAATGGTTTGTAGGGTTATAAGCACTGAAGAGAAAATAATGGAAAAATATTTTTTTTCCAGTTACAATATGTTTTTTAAATGTCTGTTTCTTAAATCTCCAGAGTCTTTTCTTGGAGACTGTATTTGTTCAGCTATAGAAATTCTATAATCAGAATTTCCCAGGCTTCTTTTATGTTGGGCTCATCCTGCCAGAGGCACCCCTGGTCCTTCCTTCATTGCTTGGAGATCTTGACTAGAGCTGGGGCAACACCTTGATGTGATCTATTAAAATTAGACTTTAGCATTTCTTTAAAATTCAATAATTTAAGATTCTTAACTCTGATGAGAAATCTGGCTTGGGTTCTGCATACTGTGATATTAAAATAATTTAGAAGTGGCACCTGGTGGATCCAGGTTTACAAGAGTAAAATGATAGTTTGAAATGAACTGTACCTTGGTATATTTCTTTCCTTCTGTTGATCCCAGAAACTGGTTACAATTGATTATTTGTTGAATCATTGTCTTCATGTGGCAGGATGGGTAAGGTTGCACTGCTGGCTTCATCCAGCAGCTTCAGTTGTCTGAGCTGTGACTGACAAATTGCATCTGGCTGACCTGAGAAACAGAGTTCACTGGGAAATAGCCTTATTGTTGTATTCATTTAATTTCATTAGTTAGTACCTATTGAATTTAATGTATCCTACCTTCACCACATGAATTAGTTTTTAATTAATGTCTGTGTTTTCAGAAGTTGCAGTGTACCACATAAATGTGGCATTTCTAAATATCTTCACAGAGAATGGAACTGGAGGAAGATCTGTGCTTTCATCTCTCCACTGATCCAAGTAGTGCAGTAATTTGTGATGTATCAGCAAGGTCACTTTCTGAGAGGAAACTGACACTATTTTCAGTCATCCTTTGGAAGATGGAAGTGTGTTTATAACACTCTGAGGTGACATCAGGTTAGGAGTGGTTGCAGGCACTTGAGAGAACAAGGTCGGGGTTCAGAGTGACCTTAAGAAATAGGGGAGTGCATCCAGATAAGAGGTAAAAGCAGCCAGAGTGGTTCCTGAAATCAAAATGCCCATTTACTAAGTCCAGTTTAAGCTGGAGAGGGGATGGCTAGAGAAGGACTGAGGATTTATTTGTACACCACAGAGGAATCACAGCGAAAGGCCTATTGCAAAGAGACAAACCTTGGTTTGAATGGTATTGGAGGAGTGTCCTCTGTAGGGTGCAGGAGGTGATTTACTCGTGTGTGGTACTGTGAGGCATCGTGGGTGTCTCTGAGTCTGGGTTTGGGAGCCCTGCTCCAAGGAGAACACGGGCACTGGGCAGTGTCCACGAGGAAGCGGTGAGAAGAGATTAAGAAACGTGAGAAGTGGTCGAGTGGATTAAATTTATTCAGTACCACAAAAAAGAAAACTGTTGTGCAATCTAGCAGTCTGCCAACATGTAATAATGGTTATTAAAGTCTCAGATTTCCACAGCAGCTTAATTTACTGATTTGCTAATTTGCCAGGATGATTTAAGCTGGATGTTGAGAAAACATCCTGTTATCATGAAACTGTTGCAAGACCACCTAGGGAGGCAAGGAAACCTCCTTCCCTGGGAGTTACACAGATAAGATAGATGATGCTCTGTCTGGACAGAGAGCCAGGTCTGTTATTGCCCATTGCTTTTGGTTTGTAGGCTCCCAGGTTTGTGCTTTGCTGAACAGGGAGAAGATTATGGAGCAGCTTGGCCAGAGTCTGGCAGGGTGTGGAAAGGAAGGGGACGAGGATGACAGGACCATAGGAGATGGAGGTGGGAAAAGGGGATGGGCTGGACTGGGTGGAAAAGGGCTTGTGAGAGAGAGGAGAGACCCACATGACATGGGGATCCAGAGGTTTCTGCCCCACCGCAACTTTACTCTTCCATGTGTTGCTTCCCTGGAATCATCAGAGAAATGGAGAAAATTATGGTCCAGGTGTGCTTCACAGCTCAAAACTGCTGAGCCTTGTCAGTGACCCAAGGCAAGGGGTCCTTATAGTTCTCCAGGCTCATATTTGTTTTCTTAGCAAATAACTTCTCTAACGAACTGCTCAACCTGGGGGCCTGCGAAAATTTGGGTTGTCTGTGCACCCTGAAGTCTGTTTGCTCCATCCATAGGTGTGTAGATATGCACACACTATGGGATTGTGATTGCAAACCCCTGTTTTCCCAAGGGCCTGCAGAACAGCGTGGGAAGCTCCCCAAGAGCATCAGCAATTGCAGAGCGAGTGGCTGAAGTGTTAAAAACAAATCTGAGGAGGGTCCAGCAGTGGCAAGTGCAGCCTTAACAACAGGCTGCATCCTCACTCTGCCTCTTTAAAATCACTTGTGTCATTCTCCCTTGGTAAACGTTGTCCTGTAACTACAGTAAACATGGAAAAACCCAGCCAAAAAGGAGCCTGGCCTAAGCCTGGCATGAGTGCTGAAGGGTGACACACACATACCCACGGGGTCAAGGCTTTGAACTCGTCATCTGCGAGGCCATTTCTCACACCCACCAGCATCCTGTGTCTGCCCCGGGTGCTCGAGGCAGAGGCTCGAGGAGGAAATGGTGTCAGACTGTCGACCCCTGAGCAGACTCAGCAGCATGCAGAGGAGGTTGCTGGGGGTTTCTCTGCCTGTCCTGCGTGTCGCCAAGTGCTCCAGTGAGTCCACGGCATGTGCTCCGGGGTGTTACAATAAAAGCAGGGGGAAAGAGAAAGAAATACAAACCACACTGAGATTCTTGATTGGCCTTTACTATTACTCATGTTTTGAAATCTGTAGCAGGAACGTGTTGGTACAACTATTCTGGCAGGTTTTTTTGTCCTACACTTAATCTCTGGGTGCTGTGGTTCCGATGCCTTTTTCTCCCAAAAGCTGCCAATCCTCTCCTGGAGACAGTAGTTTCCAGTTCAGTCACAGGATTCACGGGTGTTAGTGAGAGAAACAGGAACGTGGACCCTGAGCCAAATCCTGGACTCAGCTCAAAGATGCTGCTCAGGGTTGAGCTCAGCACAAGCCTGCAGCAGGACGGGGCAGATGAAGGTGGCCACGGGGCTAGTGCTGGCCCTTGGTGATCTCTAGAGGTGGTGAGCTACTTCTCCTCTGTGCCTTCCCCTTGAGCCCCTACAGACCATATTTTTTAGTGGCAGAGATTGCTCCGTGTAGCCCTGATACTCTGGTTTTGCATCATTTCCTAATTTCCTCTAATAAAACATCTGGCTCTCTCATCCTCCCAGTATCAGCTGCAAAGGAAGTTTATCCCTCGACCTTTTCACACTTGTTGAAAGCATCAAGAGCTACCTGCAATTTTATTTCTCATCTGCAAATGCTGTTGCCTCAAAGGGCAGAGCTGTGTAGATATTC
>NW_008618381.1:10845-25451 GCF_000691845.1 Merops nubicus
AGATGGATGCAGATGAAAGACAACTGCTGAATAATTACAAATGTTCTGCAGTGCTTTCTCCAGACAAAGGGATTCACTCATACAAATTATTTCACATCAGTGTATTAAAGTAGCTTTCTGGGTCCCTTTTTAGGATCAGAACTCCATGGTTTTGCAAGTTCGTAAAACACGGAGCTAAAGGATTTTCAGTACAGAAAATCCTGGTTTTGGAGTTCTCTTCCAGTGGTTATACACATGCATTTTTTAGGCAGTCAAGAAAGTATGGATCCATAAAATAATGGATGTGTAAGACTGTTACTGTAGCAAAGGAATGCTGGCATCAAATATTGTACCATGAGAAGGAAAATACTGGGCTGTTCTTGGAATGGTTTGATCTCCTGTATCATATAGATTCTTTTATTTGTGTTTGGAATCCTTTAAAGTTTTGTGGTGTAACCGTTGTCTGGTAGACATGGTTACTGCACACTGGATTCCTGGTCTGCATATAGAGGAAGTTAAGATGATAACATGGGAGACCAGATGTGGACTTTTCCATGGAGACTGCACTACTGTGACAAATGGGTTCCTTGGTGTATCACTTCACTGGGGTTTTATCCTTCTGAAGGAACCTGTCTAGCTCCATTCTGGTATTTTGAAAGCTGAAGCTGGCACCCTACAATATAGAGAAGCCAGCGTTTATGATTTTCCTGCAGAGTTATTTTTTTGCAGTTCACTGGCTGTTACACAGCCCTAGGGGAAAACCTCATTAATATGAGAAATAGGTTTTTAATTAAATTACTGTAGTTTTGTTCTGGGGGTTTGTGAGGAGTCATGAACTGGTGCTTCAGTCCTCTTGCCATCCTGCACTAACTGCTGTCCTAAGTGACAGGGGTTTTTAAGTATAGTTTTTCAGCATTTGGGAAAGCTTTTTGGGATGGTTTGTGCCAAATCCAGAAAGTCTCCTGAAAGGTGAAACACAGCAAGTAGTGACAGGTGGGCAGAGAAGGGCCCTGGTACCACTGGATCGTGGCTTCAGCAGCAACAGCTGCTGGTGGGCACCACTGTTCCTCCTCAGCTGTGTCAGCCCAAGTGTCTGGGAGGTCCTACAGTGAACAGGCAGGGTTCAGAAGTGAGGTGAGACCTGGGCAAAGCTTTCATTCTCAGTTCAGAGCAGTGTCTGCCACTGGGGAGCTTTGAACTGTAGCTGTATGCTTGGAGAACAGCTTTCTTCCCTGCTGCTTCCTCAGCTGTCTGAGATGAGCAGGACTTGGCTGCTGATAAAGAGTAGCAGGATCTAGCAGTATCCAGACATGGCATTTCTGACTTAAACTTCCACCAAAGGATGAAAAGAATGGTTTGAGTAAGAAGGGGAAAAAAAAAAAGGAAAAGAAGAGAGAGTTATACGTAGAGTTAGAGTGCAGATTAGAAAGAATACTCCTCTTAAATGTTTCCAGTCATGTAGTGTGAATTGTTATGAAAACGTATTTGGCATTTTACCCAGTACTTTTACAACTCTTTCCATGGAAACATGGAATCAAAATGCATTTAGTCTTGTGGTAGTTCCACAGCTTTCTCTTTGTGTTATCATTCTCAGCCTTTCCCCACCACTCCTTTTAAGTGGTCCATCTTCCTTCATTATACCGTTTTCAGGCAAGGGTGGAAATGTCAGATTCTTTTTTTCCTGTCTAGCAGCATCTGTTACTGTTTGGTGTAATGTACACATCCTGGTGTCATCCATCCAGTGTTGCAGAATGTTTCTGGGATCAAACTGCTGTTAAAACATCAGGTCATAGAATTGTTCAGGTTGGGAAAGACCTTTAAGATCACTGAGTCCAACCAAAGAGACAAAAGCCTGTATGATAATTAAATGTTTGCCTTTCCATGAGGCATCCTTGTTCATGTTGACTAGACTGACTGCTCTCTGGCTTAGTCAGGGTCATCTTTTCTCCTGCCTGGTCTGCACTGTGGAGAGCAGTAGGCTTGGGACAGCTTGGTGCTGGAGAGGCCTTTAAGCTTGAGACTGTGAGGAGAGAATAGCTGGTTAGTGTTACAGTGGATGAATGATCTTAGTCTATACAGAAGGACTGAGTGATTTTGTATCCAGGCGTATGATACCTAAAATAAAAGCACTTGCCTGCTGTGGAAGGGAGTGGGTTTGGCCGAGCAGAGGCAGCTCTGAGTTGGAATTCCAGCCCCAGGGATAGAGCAGTGCACTGCTGTTGTGTTTGGCTGTGGTCAGCCAGAGCTGTCCTTACTGTCACGGCAGCAAATTCATCAAAACTTTCAAGGAAAGGAAACTTCTGAATTTTGGTAGAAGGCTTGTATTAGTCATGGGTTACACTGAAGACAAGGTCACATCTCCAAACGCAGGCCCTGTAAAAAGCGTGAGCAGTAGGGACTTTTGTTGGGACCCCAGAGCAGGTAGGTGTAAGGGATAAGATGAGTTTCTTCTCACTGCTGCTTACCTCCTTCCATCACCAGTTTGTTGTTTTTACTCCTGTGGTCTGTGCTTTGGACTTCTGCTTTGGAATAACCCCAATATGGAGCCTGTAGCAAGAATGTGACAGCGTTTTGCAACGGTTTAATAAAATATACTTGGTCAACTGTATGGGAATTAGCAGATGGGAGCAGATTTGAAACCAGCTCTGTGATGTAGCTAACTTTCTCATTTTTTTCGTAAGCAGTGGTGAATTTAGCTGCTCCTTCCCCTCTTGCTCACTGTGTTTATCATCTTAATGCCAGTGATGTACTCGGAGAAAATGAAGGTGGTAGCTCTCTGCCCAAGAGAATAATACAAAAGATAGAGCCAATATTTCTGGGTGATCTCAGTTTCTTTCTCTTCTGTTTGCATAGCTCAGATCAGAGGGATTGTTGCTTAGCCTGGTTTTAACCTGAGTTATGCTGCTCTCCTTGCAGATCCTCATCAGGGCTGATGCTTGGCTTATGGTTTTCTCAGCCTAGTTAGGTGTCTCCCTGAAGACTTTGCCTTGATGTGTATACCCTGGAACCATTGCACAGCACCTTTACAAGCCCAGCACGCCTCCCTGTCCTGAACCATTTCCCTCTTCTCTGCTGCAGACAGCACTGTGTTTGCAAGTACCGTGGTGCTGGGCCTGCCCACCAACGGGCTGTGTTCTTCCTTCTTAGATGTTGTCCTCCCAGCTGGTGAGATAAGAGGCAGGAACGTGAAGCCTCGCCCTCACTAACTCATTAGTCTGAGCCCTGGTACTGACTCTGCTTAGCATCAAGTGACTTGTTTTTCTTCTGTCTGAAACTGTACTTACCTCCATAAATCACAAGAAGATCATAATCCTCACTTGACACTGAACTTTTGCCTGGTTTCTTAACACAGCTGGACACATGAAATGCTTAAGAGTGATTGGGGTGGCTATTATTTCCAAAATACACGTTTTCAGAGGCTGGAGGAGCAGTTCTCTGAAGCATTGGTTTCAATCTGAGAATCTTGTGCTTGGGAGTGTAGAAATCTCTTCTGCCTCTCCAAAATATTACACTGCAGATAACACTGATTCTTAGCAAAGGCTTGGACAGGTGTGGGCTGTTAAAGTCTGCTGAGATTAAAGAAGTTGTTGTTGTTGTTATTATTATTTTTATTTAGCTCACTGATGACTCCAAGGTGAGGAAGTGCATACTTACCCTCTTGCCCAGGGGGAGGTGGACAAGTCTTAGCTTCAAATGCCTGCATGGAAGGGGTAAAAAAAGAGCAGTAATATATCTTTTAAAAGAGAAGGAGTGTTACTTACACCATTCCAAATATTCCCACCTGCAGATGCCCAGAGGGAGGCACTGACTGTAGACACTAGGGTCTGGTAGTATTAAAAAGAGAAGGGGACAGAGTGAACCCTTAGCTCCCTGCTGTAGGGCCTGAAATGGGTTTTGCTAATTTACAGTGGAATTTTGCTAATTCTGGTGTTAATTGAGTTTTGAGGACACCTGGAGAGAAACCTCTAAAGTCTTTTTTTGCTCATACCTGGATATTTGGGGGACAGCATTTGATTTTGCTTGTTAAGACTTAGTTATTTTCTGTCTTGGATGAAGCTGAGGTTTACTTTCTGTGTTGTAACTGATACAAAAGACCCCCAGAAGAGTGTAGATGGATCCTGTGCCTTTGTTATAAACCTAAAAATATAGACTAAATAAATAACTTCTTTCTGGGCTTAAAATCCTTACAGTGCACCAGACAACAAAAATTTGTGTCTTGGAGTAACTCCTAGAATTCTTTAATGCTGAAGTAGCTCCTTTGCCTGCAAACCTGGGGCTCTCCCTCCTTTAGATAAGTAGTTTCTGTTTAAATTGGCTTTTCTTGTGACTGTCCTTTCGGGCAAGGCTTGGCACAGTTCAGTACCAATAGTGACACTAGGAGGAGTGCACGGCAGGGAAATGAGAAGTTTTGAAGGTAAGATTAAACACATTCTCTCTGTTAAAAAGCGCAACGGGGAAGAAAAACATCTGTCCTTGGAGTATTGCTTTTCTCTGTCTCTCAACAGTTTGCATGTACGTAGAAAAAAATATTTTTAGAGCACTTCAAAAGCTTTGTCAGTTGTTTTCTTCTCTTTCAAGAAAACAGAATTTATATAAGAACATACTACTTCAAGTAGCAGTTGAATTAAATGTTGAAAAATAGGATGTTTTGCTTGAATTTATTTTTTTTTTTTAGGTAAGCATTAGCCTCCCAAGAACAGTACATTGTGTTTCTGTGCATGTTCCCTATCTGCTAAGTAGTGCTGTCTGGAGCATTGAATGTCTTTTGGCAGGTTGGCTCCTGAAATATATTGTGTGTTGTCTTTCACAGAGGATGTAGGCAGAGGTCTGGATCCCAGCAATGAAATACCAGGAGAGGGGAGGCAAAACAAACCTGGGGTTTGTCCTGGAGCACTGTTGGAAGTGGGAAGGGGAGCCAGGGTAGTGCTGCAGGTGAGGGTTTTAGCTCCCTTGTGCGGGGCAGAAAGCGGCTGCAGCCGGGGAAATTTTAAGCTAGTATTTAGGTGAATAAGTGAGATAACGTAGGAGCCCATTTAGGAGCTGTATTTCCTTTGTTTCTTGTCTGAAGCTGGTGAGCAAGACCAGGCTGGGGGGATATTCAGACTTTCTCCCAAGCTCCTGGGGCCAGAGCAGGAACGGGGCGCTGACTGCAGCCACTAAAAGGAGATGAAAGTCAGGAAGGAACCCAACTAATTCTTTCTTCCAGTCTTACCGACTGACCTAGCCAAAAAAAAATAAAATAAAGTAGCAACAGCTGTTGAAAAAAAAGTCTAAATTGTGTGCCTGTACCAACAGATGTTTCCATAAGCCATTGATTTTTTTCTTTAGGTTGTTCCAGCTTAAATATTGTATGGAGGTGAAAAGGGACAAAAGGGTTCAATATACCTAGGAGAGATTTTGTTACTTAGAGTTTTATAAGCTGCCAGCGAAGCTGTAAACAAAGTTGCACCAAAATATATAGTGGCTTTTAGCTTAAATTGTGTCTTTTTGCTTGTTCCTGGCTGCTTGGGCTAACAAAGAAAATATTTTTCTTTCAATAGCTTTTAGATCTTTTGCTGGGTATTTTTTCTTATGCGTCTGCAGTAAATAAGCCCATTTTACAAAACCTGATCCTCTTATAAACATGGAATAATGACAGTATCCCACATATGGTTTTCATTAATTTTTGCATGTTTTGAAGTTGCCTTTTTTTTTTTCCTCCAAAAGGCTAACTTCAGAAACAGCAGATTAATACTAAATAATAGCCAACATGACTAGCTGAGCAGTCAGCAATTCTAACTTGGGATAGAAGAGGTTTCTAGTTAAATTATTTAACCATTGGATAACAAAAAGGATATTTTTTTCTGTGCAGAGCGATGCTGCGTAATCTGTACTCCTCCCAGTTGTTACTGGTTTGCTTTGATTGCACTGGCATCAGTTCTGCTGATTATCTGCAAGCTGTCTTGCTTCTGAGTCTTGTAAATGTTTTGGATTTCAGCCTTGAGAAAGAGCTCCAGAACATTACACCCCTTCTTCCCAAGAAAAGAAAACCAACTCTTTCCTTGTAGTCAGTAGGAAGAAACTTCAGATGCTCCATTTTCCTTACCTGCAGCACGGTGACCTTTGCAGCTCCTGGGGTAGCTCATATCAGTAGGATACCTTGGGGAAATTGCAAAGCTCCCAGATAAAATAAATGCTGGGGCTTGATATTTTTTGGCCCCAGTTGTCATTTTTCATTAGCCTAAGTTTATTGTTTTATCTGTTGAGTAAAGCTGTTAAATATATAGAATTGCAGCAGTAGGGCAAGAAGGGAGGAGAACACAAAACCCCTGTAACTAAAATTTCCCTAAAACACCAGTATTTACCCAAAATTCCCAGTGTTTGCATAGACATTCCCTACCTTAAACTGAGCAGAGGGGATTAGGAGCAGGGTTTGGATCCATTATTCCAGTTAGGAGTTATCCCTGCAACAACAAATACTGCTGCAAAGGGGTCTGTGAAAAGCTGATAGAGGAGATGTAGCATATGTTAGTTTATCACCTTAGGAATAAATATTTTATTTATCTTCTGGAGCAGTGTCAACAGTTGAGAAAAATTGCTCCCTAATGATGATGCTTCTATATATCTGGCTCTTAATGATACGTATGGTTTATGTCCTGAAATTCCTTTAGGAATATTTTCTTAAAATTGGTCTGAAGAGGAGAACATACTTAGCATGTGTTGGTATAGCAGTCCTTGACAATGGCTTTGTAGACTCAGTGAATCTTTACCCTTGTGTATAGGTCTTCAGGCCAGAGAAATAAAAGTGGAGTAAAAGTTGGTAAAAACAGGTTTCTTCTGCAGGGTCAACATTCTTTCCTGGGCTCTTAAGCTGTAAAGAAGTTTGTTTAATTTTCTTTACAGAGGACTACCAGGGAAACGGATAAAACAGTGAGCAAATGAATACTCATGTGGTCCTACAGCAGACCTCCCAGGCAGGAGCTGGAATCCAAATGCCTCCTTCCAAAGTTTGCATTGGATTTTATTTCAGGTTTCCAAATGCATGTAGAGAGGGCATGAAAATACTGGTTGGAGACGAGTGTAGGTAGGAGGGTGAGCTGGAGTGTCTGTTATTGCTGGGGAGAGGGGGGCTTGGCCACACTCAGAGCATCTCAGTTACCAGGCATGTTTGAGATCCTCCTCCCCACAAACCAAACAGAAAATTTGGAAAGGCAAAACAAATACCACAGTGTCTTCAATCCCCTGCCTTTATTAGCAGCCAAGCAAAAAATTGACCTGGAAATATGATGGGTGCATTTCTACAGAGCTCTGCTTTGCCACCACTTCCCCTCCCAGATTTTCAACGTACAAGATGAAAGAAGAGATAACTTTTTCCCTTTTGACAGAGTGCCTGGCCAGGACAATGCAGTGGGTCGTGTGGGCTTCCCAAGGGCCAAGTCCTAGGGACTTCAATTAAATGGGGAAAGGAAAAAAAAAAAAAGAGGGAAGCTGAATCATTTTCTGGCATGATTTATTCATTTGAATGACCCTTCTCTGTTTTTCAGTTCGATTACAGTGCCTTAATCTGGAGGCATAAAAGAACGGTAAAAGTTGAATAATTTCCTCAGTTCAAGTTGTGTCATTTTTATATTGTCTATTAATTTTACTCACTGATACCACACGTCATTTTTGTTGGGCTTTATCCGCCAATTCATCTGTGTAATGTGCTGTCCTGCACAGAAACTCATCCTATTCTTTAACCTCATACACTGACTTGCAAGGCTTTACTTTTTCTGGAATTTGTTATTATGGGATAATAGGGCACAGGTTTTTATTTGTATAAATAAATACTTTCTTATATCCTATATCTATCCCAGTGATGTCAGAACGTGCTTTTTTATCATACACGGTGTAAAATTTGAGTTTTGCATTTGTGAACTTTATAGATAGCTAAACATCTCTTTTGGCTTGCATTTGTGACAAATGCAGTAATCTCCTCCTGAACTCCTCTGTAGGACAAGTTACTAGATGTTGCTTGTTTGGGTATCATATAGATTGAGAAGACTTTCAAATATTTGCTGGATAGCCTGTGCAAACCATTTTCAAGTGGCTTGTAGAATATTTACGATGGTTTGAAAAGTCCTATAAATACAATCCACTATTTTAAATGTCTTTGTTTATATAATTATCTTTCCAGATGCCAGAAATTATCATCCTGCCTTTAGAGTGGGAGGCTTGAATCACCGTAATTAGCAGTGTTCATTGTGCCTATGTAAAATTTGCATGTTTGTTAAGAACAACTGAAAAGCCTGGAAGACAACTTAATCTGCGGTCATGTGACCAGCTTTAGGGCTGGATGAGGTCAAAGGAGGGAACATAATTTCTGATGACCCCCTTCAGGCTGCTCTGAGCCAGCTGTGGAAATCTCCCATCCAGATATCTCGGTTGAAAATTCTGTTATTCTTGACAAAATTGGTGTATTTTACCCAGTCTGGAGATCATGGGACCTTCTGCCCTGGTGGGAAGGGCCTGGGTGTGGGAGCAGACAGTGTCCCAGAGGACACAGGGGACAGGTTGCTTCTTGGGGACTGTTTCTGCAGTTTAAAGCCCAGGTGCTCCTGGACAGCCTGTCCTGAGGACTGTTCTGACATTATACACTGATGTTTTCCCCTCCTCCTTTCCGGGATGCTGGAATTCACAGGGTGAAACAACACGTCCAGTGTCTGACAGTGAGAAGTATTTCTCTCAACTCCCCTAACACGCTAAATAAATATCCATGGCATGGTCCAAGATCCCACAGCACTTCAGCCAGCCAGACATCTCGATTTGTGGTTATTTTTGGTAAAGGCAAAACTAGATGTTGAAAACTGATGTAAAGTCAGCTGAGGGCTTGCTAATCTCTTGCGTGGGATGTATTTCTCCTGTAGCCATTTGGGAGCAGTAAGATGGGCAGTTGACTTCCTCTGGAAGGATGTTCAGGCATGCTCCGTGGCAGGCTAAAGCTTCAGCATTTTTACAAAGGTTATTTGGACAATAGAAATTCTTGAGAAATGTACACTGAGTCTCTGAGAAATATTAGAAAAGAGGAGGTCAGGAAATGGCTGAAAGTCTCTCAAGGTGTTTTTGTGTTTTCTCAAAACACATGGTCCATTTATTCATATGTCCGAGAGCTTTCCAAGCCCTTCTGATTCCTCCTTCGTGATTCTTCAGCTGGTTGTTAGATGGTTATGTCTTCAACCTCAAACACAGGCTGCAGCTGTATGGTGGTTTATTTGGATATAAAATTCAGCTGGCTTCTGTTGTCCCAGAGCATGGTATTGCTCTGTGAGGAAATGTCTCTCCCCAGACCTTTGCATGAAGATCTGAATAATTTAAATATGGGAGTTGTAGGACAGTTGGGATTGCCTAGGCTGGAGAATACAACTTGTGTTGGTGCTTTGGACACTATGCCACAAGGATTCAGTTGAGCTGGTGAATATCAAAGTGTTTTAGGACCAGGATTGTAAAAGGTTTGTTGCCTGCATCACTGATCTTCCCCCTTGAGAGCAGTTTGACTCTTGCCACAGATGGGATGGATCTCAGTGACATCTCATCACCAAGGACTGTCCGCGTCCCTCTCGCTGACTCCTTCTTTCTGTCATCTACCTTGTAGAGGAATCCAAAATCCAGAGGAGAAATGCATCATCTAACACGTAGGCCTCTTTGCCAAGGTCCTCAGTGTGAGTGCTCACTAGCATTCAGCAACTGCCTGGTCTTCTTCAAAATCCCCATTCGAGCATCCATCTTGGCCTTCTCTGCCACGGGTGCTGGCCTGCCTGATGGATGTACACTCCCTTCCAGATTGGACGTGCTCCTCTTGCAGGCTTTGTGGTATTAAAGTGCAGATTTCCTTTGCCTTATTTAGTTTTAGAAAAAAGGGGTTTGTTTTGTCTATCCTTGCAAGTGCCAGAAGCCTAAAATTTTAAAAACCCTTTCCAAAAAGCGGATTTCTTTTAAGAAAAGAGCAATTAAAGTTGTAGCTCTGCTCTCTTCATCTGTCTGATGAATTGATCTCCTGTGTTCAGTGCCTAAAAGTGAAGTTTGACTTGCTTAAAACAGGGAGAATTTTCTCCTTTCAGCTGCTGCTCCATTAGCTCCTATCAGAGACACAGTTAAAAAAGTTCATCTGCTTGAGTATTTCTGCAGATTGCATCATTTTCAGGGTTTCATAACGACAGGGCAAAAGTAATTTGAAACAGATAACAATAGTGCAGTCTGTTTCAGAATAACCATGATTTCCTTGTCATTAAGAGGTTTGTTAGAGGAGGAGGAGTTTTATCTGGATGAGTTACAGATCATATGGTGCAAAAAAAGTGCCTTTTTTTTTTTTTTTTTTTTTTTTTTGTCTTCCCCCTCCTCTTTTCCTTCCCTTGAAATCCGCAGCGCTGGACTTGGGTTTGGATACGAAACGATTGGGTGGTTTCAAACTCCTGTCTGCACAAAGCAGCTCAGCACTGCCAGATGTTTTCAATAAGGAGCCCAGAACTGTCGCATCAGCAGCCGGTGGCCCAGGCTGCTGCTGATGTCTCTGCTCCATTTTGAGCAACTCGCTGAGGAGACTTATTTACTTCTTTTATTTATTTATTTTTTTAAACTTAATTTTTATCCTCTAATTGTCCAGTGCGTTGTGTTTCTGAGCATAAATACTCTATGCTGTGTAAACACACGTATAGCCTGCAAGGAACTCTGAAATAGTTGAACAAAGGAGACTGAAAACCTTTATTCTGTTTTGTCCAGAGTGTCTTCTGCATCTGCTGGGTATGGCTGGGTGTGCATAAGGCTGTGTGCAAGGCAGGTTTTCCAGCCTGAAACAGTGCAGCAAAAGCCCCACCTAATGTGGGAAGAGAGTGATGGCCTCCCAAGGGCGAGTGTGTCTGGTGCATTATCTTCTGTTTGTTTATATGATGCCTCTCCCTGCTTTTCAACAGTGAAGTCTGGAAATGAAGATGAGATGGACTTTGGATGTCTGTAGTCGTCACTGGTCTCCTGATCTTGGCTGTGAGTCAGGAATATAACCACAGAAGAGCTCTTGGAACAAATTAAGGATTTGGAAGCTTAAATTTGAAAAGAAAAAGAAGGGAGAGAGGGGGATATTTTTTGTTGGTGTTTTGGTTTGTTTTGGGTTTTTTTTGGTGTTGATTATTTCTCCCTATGGCTGAAGGTGCAGAGGAGTCCAAAGGGACTCCATTGACAAACTTTAGTAGATCAAGACATGATTATGGAGGAAGGCAGGTCATCATCTTGATTCTCAGGTAAAGCATGGATGTTTACTGGTGCCTGGGACACATCCTGTGCCTGGCTGTGGCCTGGGAGCTCTCCTGGTCAGCTCTCCACATGCCTGTGCCTTCCACCTGAACTTTCTGTTCCCTGGTACTTGTTGGGTTACTTGGGGCTTTTGGCCATACCAAGATGCTTGTGCATAGCTTAGAAAAGTTCACCTCCTCTTTTTAACTGCCTGCTATAAGGGTTGCACATTTCCCAGTGTGTCCCCCATCTCCTTTGGCCAGAGATGTTTCTCATTCCTCCCTGCCTGTAGGAAGGGTGAGATATCATGAGCCCCAGAAGACTGGATGTCAGTGCAGCTACAAGTCAGGACTGTCTCACATCTCTGGAAGATGTTCTGTCACAGTTAGTAGTGATGCTCATGTATCAGTCTCCCCTGCAAGGTGGGCATTGCTTCAGCCCCACAGCTGAACATCTCCTGGTTGCCAGAGGGGCTCTGTGGTTCAAAGGTGAAGTGCTTTAAGTGGAGTGCCTGGACAGAGCTGTGCAGTTGTCATTTGGATACATTTTTGTCTTATATACCAGCAGCTGTAGCTAAATTGATTTTGGGAAATCAGTTAAAAAAAATACTAGTGCTCCATAATGAAACATTAGAGCATCACTAAAGCCCAGCAGCTACTGCAGATTCCTTTACCTGAACTAAATTCACACACTTTGTTATAGGTTCCTGTCTCATAAATTTAGATTCGAGGAAATCCCTGCCTTTTATGGTAGTGTTTGAAGGGCTGGAATGCTGTCACAGCCATTTCTGATTCCTCATCTCGACGGGCACATGATTGCTGGGATTCATTACTTGTGGAGAAAACTGGTGGCTCCAGAAAGTCCCCGAAGTACTACCACATTTTGTGTGTGTCCTAATACTGAAAGCAGAAGCTCCGCTTGTTGTTAAGAACAGAGCCATTGGCTGAGATCTCGAGCCAAGGATTGTAGCTGTAAGAGATCCTCGTAGAGGAGATATTCCTCAGTTCAGCTGGTGGTGTGGTGGAGATGGAGCTTTGGGTTGTGAGGGAGAGACTGGAGCCTAATGAAAGCAGGGAGAGATACCTCACATGGACTAGGTAAGAACATACCTGTGTCCCTTACCAAGAAGGAGCTCATGTGCTGGGAGTCCCCAGCCCCCTCCAGCGCATGAGGACACGTTTGTGGTGGGATATCCAAAGGTGGACCTTTGAGCGGTCGCTGGCCACCAAGCTATGCTGCAGTCTTAGGAGAGGATGCCCTTCTCAGCTCGCTTACTCAGTCTGCTAAACCTAGAGGGTAATTATGTTTTTGTGTAATCTGCCTGTGTGGGTTGAGGGTGTCATGTTCAGGAGATCCTAAAATAGTACTTCGTGTTTCTGTAGATTCCCATTCTTCAGCGTTTTACCAAGCAGGCATGGAGTGGAAGTCAGTTCCTGTGTTACTCACAGGCAGGCTGCTGGTGCAGTGTTTATGGATGGCCAGAAGACTAGGTAGCACTGGAAACAGAGGAGCTGAAGTGTCTGCTCACAGTGTGTGGCTTTAGACCTCCTCTGGAGGACTCCTCTTGGATTCAAATGCTGAAGACTCTCTTTTTATCTGTTGGGGCAGCCTGGAGGGTTTGAGTTACCTTTGCCAGAACTTGAGCTGGTGACCACAAAGTTCCTTAGACAGCCAAGGTCATCAGGGCCACCCTACAAGGCTGGATGAAAAGACCTACAAACCCTTAACTAAGCCCCACGAGTGGAGCAAGCCCCAGGAGCAGGGGGTGGGCCAGCTCAGCTGGCACCAGGGAGGGTGGCTTTTGGAGATGTGCATTCAAACGCTCGGGTGATAAGCGCCGTGTCTCCTGTCTGTGTTTCCTGCTCTGCAGTGCAGGATGAATTCCTGCAGTTCCAGCTTTCCTACCCAGGAAAGCAGCAAGTTCTGCTTGCTATGATCTCCCAGCCACAGAATCCTCCCCTTCCCATTCTCTTTTTCTTTTTGCTTTGAAACCGGCCCCATTCCCTTTTGAATCGGTGAATGAGAGAACGTCTAAAGGCAGGGAAGTATGGAAAGATTTCATCCCTGGAGAGGTCAGGGTGGGGTGGAAAGCAGAGGGGGCTGCAAGGGGGCAGTTTGAAAACAGGAAACCATGTGGCAGCGTGCACGCAGGGCCCAGCTGATGTGAATGAGCTATTGAGAGGAAAGACTCCCACTGGCCCTGCATCAGAAAGACGGAAAAAAATGTGGGGTCGGTTTTTGTTGTTTGTGGTTTGGGGTTTTTTGTTTGTTTGTTTTTAAGAGGGAATAAAAAAAGAAAAGAAGCTCTGCATTTTAGGCTAGAATAAAAGGAGGGAAATTGAGTTTTCTGGACAGCAAGTTGCTGAAATCTAAACAAAACAAAATAAATGGCTGATGATTTCCTTTTTTTGGTTTTTTTTTTTCCTGTGTGCACCGATTAAATCATAAGTTTCCATTCCTGTTTTGGGGAAGCGTTAAGCCTGACTGTGTCTTGCATTCACCTGGCCTTGGGGAGAAGGAAGAGGCTATTTGCCTGTCCAAAAGTGTGTCCATTTACTTCCCAGTCTCTTTTTGGACCGAGTGAACACACGAGAACACACCAAGTGCCTGCAGCCGGAGGTGGAAGAGGCTGGCAAAGAAAAGCTGCTGCTTTCCCCTTTCCCCCCCCCCTTCCTCTTTTCTCTCTCTCTCTCTCTGAAGAGATGAATCATGCTCCCACAACTGCTAAGAAATTTTGAAAGCTTGGAGAACACTGGTGCAGGACTAAAAAGGCAAGTAGTGACGTCCCAGCCGAATCAGGAGGGAGTGGCTTTATTTGATTATTTTCTTTCCTTTTGCCCTGTGCTGTCATTAGAAATTTAAACTTAACTTAAACCGAATCCTCCTGTCTGGTGAACAGTGGACTGACTCAGAAAGAAGAAAAGTACCTTTTTTTGAATTGTTTCTTTCAGTGCATGAGGGAGTGAAAGAAAAAACAGGCTGGTGACAGTATTTGCATTGGATACGGTGATCGGCTTTTTTTTCTTTTCCATTTTTTGGCTGAATTAGACCCATCGTGGCTGAGCCTACCTTCTGCCTTCTCTCTCGGAGCGTCAGTGTTCCTGCTGCACACATCTGGCTTTTGTTCTCTTTTCAGGCAGGATTTTCATTCTGGTGCTTTTTGGATATCAAAAGTTGCCTGGAAATTTTTTTTTTTATTATTATTCTTATTTTTACTGTAACAGGAAGGCCGATACCATTCTTAGCAGTTGCAAGGGGAAAAATATATCCTATGTGTAGAAAGCTCTCTTCAAATATCTTTTGTTTGCTATAAGTTCCTGCATTGCCTGTATAAGCAAATCTGTTCCAAGAAGACTTTATCAGGCAGTGGCAGGTCTGGGGTTTTT
>NW_008618381.1:25499-28164 GCF_000691845.1 Merops nubicus
GGAGCTCGTCTGCGAGGGCTGGAGTTGATGCTGGGCTCTGCTCCCCTGCTCCCTGGGACAGAATGTACGAGCGCCACAGGAGGCGGTACAGCCTGTGCGACATGTCCAAGGTGGACAGGACTGTAGATGTGGTGTTGTTGAAGGTATGCTCTTTGTGCACGCTCATTCACGGGTGCCTTTCCATGTCTCTTATGGGTCTTGTCTCTTCCTCACTGTACCTGTCCACCCAGCTGGACTGTGTGGAGAGGGGGAACAGGTAGCAGAGCTCTCACTCTTCAGCATGGCTTTGAGTGCTCTCAAGCCATTTCATGCCAAACACTATTCTCCCTGCAAACAGATAGTCTGCTGTGGCATGCAGGGAGAGACCCTTTCAGAGAGCTCTCTCTGGCCATCTTGCTGTCCTCTGCCATTAAACTGTCTGCTCCTGCTTTGAAGCCATTGCCACTTGCAGGTGGCTTTTCTGCCTGAGGTGCAAAAGGTTTTCCTTTCCACTGGTCACTTTTTGGGTTGAAATGCGTGTCTCCCCCAAAGATATGTTCTGCCAAAAAAGGTATGATGGGTCCTCCTTCGCCTCTGTTTTTGTTTGTGTTTGAAGGGTGGTGCTGTCAGTCCTTCTCTTTGGGTGTGAGCTTTGTCTGAAGATGGGTTGGAGCAAGAGCCAGGAGTGGCTCTTGGCTAATTCTCCCAGTGTGTTCCTCCTCTAATCTAAAATTAGCAAGTGCTCCACCAAATGGCACAATGGCAGTCTGGGAATGTCCTGTCTCTGTAACAGCTTTTTGGAGCTTCAGCAGTTTCCTGGCAAAGTGGATGGAACTAGGAAAGCAGCCAGAGGGACTGCAAAACACAGCCCAACTTAGAGATCTGAACTCCTGGAAGAGTTTCCTTTCCCTCTCCCTTTTTCTTGCTTTTCTTAGCTGAGGCAGTGGGTTTCTGCATGATTGTATGGCTTGTCTTTCTATGATTTTTGCTTCATGCTCTTGTTTCTGAGTCAAGATCAGAATGTATTAAAAATATATATGTTTTCAAATGGTTCTTGTTCTACTTCATCTGCACTAAAATAGACCTAGCACTTGTTAACTTGCTTTTTTTTTACAAATCAAAGTACTTTTCTTTAATTCAGTGTATCCTTTGTGTTTCGTGACACAACCATAACTTTTTCTCTATCAGCTCAATTTGGTGGTGTAGTTTTTAACTCTCATGTTGGTGATGCTGGTTGAGTATTAAATCCCATGATACTCAATCTCTAGGCACCCTATGAGTCATTAAAACATAGACATATTGTACACTCACTACTCCTGTGAAATGACTGCTTAATAATTCTTGGAAAGGAAGACCTGGTACCCCTGACCAACCTCAGTAGCTCAGTATCAAAACCACAATCTTTTTCTTTATGAAGAGTATCTGAATGCCTGGGTTGAAATGTAATTCACTGTAATTATCTGACTTCAGTATTTCTGATGTCATCAGTTCCTTAAATTAGTTTTTGTTCGGCAAAGCTTAGATTTTAAAACGAAATGTGGCTCTTGTTAGTTCCCACTAGTATTTTCCTAATTGAGTTTCAAAAGTGTGGGTTACACTGTCTGTTCCTGCAAGTGACTCAGTGTCCATATATGTGTGCGTGTGTGCACCCACTCCTGCTCCCAGCACAGGCTACAGATGTTTAAAAGAGGAGGGTGCTGGTGACAGCTATAGTTACAATCATCTTATAGCTTGATTTTTAGTTGCTCTTCATGTTTTAGCTGGTTTCTATAACACGAGTGGTAGATGAAATTAAATTTTGATGATCTAGGGACCCAGGCCAGCACTCGAGTGCGTCAGTGGCAGATCATCTCTTGACGTTAATGGGAGTTGGATCAGGCTCTTCATGAGGGATCTGGGGTGTGGGTTTTTTTTTTGTTTGGTTTGTTTTTAATGAAAATACTTTAACTAAAACCCTATCTTACCTAGGTTTGTATTTTGGCGAGTTAAAAGGACGAGGTTTCTTAAGTGTCAAGTATTGAAAAGCAAGTAAATATCCTTACAACAAAAGCAAACCCAAATAGGATCCATTAAGAGTGTTTGATCTGAGTGAGATTTTAACAAGATAACTTGCAAAGCACCAAACAGCTTCCAGGTTGGCCTACAGATTGACTGAGACAAGGTGTCTGTTCTGAGACTACTAGGTGAATATGTTCTTTGCTTCTTTTTGAGATGGGGAGCTCAGTAATGGTGACATTGGAAAGCAAAACAGCTGGTGGAGAAGGACAACAGGAACAAGTTGTGAACAAAGACGACCTTGTGTCTTTTCAGTTGCCAAATGTTTGTAGACGGGATTATATTTGCATTTATTGCAACCGTTCTTAGAGAGTTGCAAAAGAATTTTGATTCCTGTTGGCTAGTTTGCAATGCACGTGGCCTCTGAAGGGTCAGTGTGTTGGGGCTCACATTTTCCATATTTAGATTCTGCCTGAAACAATGGTTTGTGAAGTTGGAAAAAAAAAAAAAAATCAGCAATTTTGAGTGTCTAAACACATATTTTAGCTTTAGAATTTTCTTCCTTCTCCCCAAATAAGAAAAACCAAGAGGCAAGGGGTAAATCAGTGTCCTAGCCTCTGTCAGGGGTAGGTCTTCATCTTTACTGCAGCTTTTTGCTGTGGCAGCAATGATGAACTTGGTTGCTGAGCGT
>NW_008618381.1:28195-34062 GCF_000691845.1 Merops nubicus
CATTGTCCAGGGAAGCCCTGATGATGCAGAAATGGCATAAAAACGTGCCAGCATCTCTCCTGCTAGGATTGCATTGTAGCAGACGAGGGAGACCTTGTGGGGCACGTGGGCTATCTGCTTGTCTGGACAACCCACCGAGCCCTGAGCAGCTACGTGCAGGGTAAAGCAGTCTGCGCTCTGCTGTTCCAAGACCCAAAATGGGAAGTCTCCGTGTGCCCATGTGTGAGTTGGCAGCCCTGTCTCATTTTTATGTTGTGCCTTCCACCACAAATGTAACTATCTAGGGGCAGAGTACAGAAACCACACGTCTGGCACCTTGCAAATCCATGTGAAGCTAGACGAGCGTTCGAGCCTGGGTGAACAGGCTGTGCTTTGCAGAGCTGGAAAACAAGAAGTGAGCTTGCTTTGAGAATGGGAGACTGAGCAATTGCAACTGGAAATGTTTTAGAATTGCTCATTGCTTACATCAAGTTACTGCTCAAACTGTCAAGTGCAGGCAGAAGGTGTCAGTTTTTGCATAACAGGGGAAACAAGGTTTTATTTAGCTGCTCTTCAGGTGAATAGATCCCACTTGGCTTCCAGTTAAAGATCAGAACATTATTCATGGAACTAAACCCAGCCTAATGTTATACAAGCAATTAAAACATTTAAAAATTGATGGGGCAGCGTTATCAATTAGTTACCCTGCTCCTTGGTAGAGGGCTGCTCTGGTACCTCAACCCCAGCACTGGAGATGATAATCTGGAATGAACCCTGCCCAACTAAGGCAAAGTGCAATTGGCAGCATCCTGAGCTAAAGGTAGCATGTGGAGAAAGTCCTCAAATTAACTGAAACTAAAGTTTCTTCCATTGTATGTTGTCCTACTTACAAAGCTTTTTCTTTATGTGCTTGGTTATTTGGCACAGGAGCATGTTCATCCTTTCTTCTGAGGGAGGTGCTGTCCTCAGGTGATTGGTATGAGGTGTCTCATTGAACTTTGTGGCCCTAAAATGACTGTGAACTTCAGTCCTGCATTTGTCTGCACTGGTTTTGAAGAGACAGCAGGAGAGAAGTGCATCTATGATAATCTGGAGAACTTTTGAATTTTTCTGCTTGTGTCTCGAAAAAAAAGGAAGGGTAACTTGGATGTGTTTTCACCTTAGGCACATACATGTTTGTGGGAATTTTGCTCCCATTTTAGTCCAGAGATTTGTGCAAAGCCATTACTGTTATTTTTAAAGCTTAATTAAAGTTTGTTGTTACCAGGACTCTTAAATCTGCTGGTGGAGGACATACCAGGACCCAGGGCTGGAAAATCTTCTTGGGGCACATATTCCTTGCCCCAGTTGGGACATTGCCATGAGGAAAAGAGCACTCTAGGAATTAAGCATTGCTCTTATACTACAAAGTGCTAATTTATTCAGTCATTTAGAATGTCTTGGGGTTGTAGGAGCCTCTCCTGGTATAATCCTTTAGTGTAGTTCTCTATAGCACTGCTCACATGTTGCTGTGAGCATGGGCAATTTGGACCTTCTTTGGAAAGGTCCACCTCCTTGTCCTGATGTAGTAACTCCAATTCTGTAAAGGTAAAAGGCTCAGTGTAGCACATACATAGTGATAGAAGATAAAACTCTATAGAAATAACTGCAGAAATGCAAGTGTTGTCCCTTTTGGCATACATTGGAAAAAATCGTTGTGCTCCTCATCCACATGGTAAAACCATGGCCTAAAGCTAGGAAAGTGCACAGGGACATTACAGAGGAAAAAAAAAAGTTAAAAAATCAGTTTGCTTTCAAATTCCAGAATTATGATTAAGTTTGCTCTTAATATTGTCTGACAAAATGATTGCCCAAGCAGTGATTTTTACTCTCAATGTGAATTTTTTGTATATGGAGGTTTTTTGCATCAGTGGCTGTTGAAGGATGATTAAGTTTGCTCTTAATATTGTCTGACAAAATGATTGGCCAAGCAGTGATATTTACTCTTAATGTGAATTTTTATGGAGGTTTTTTGCATCAGTGGCTGTTCAAGGAAGGCAGTGGAAATTCCTTCCCCAAGTGTCCTGTCCCTCATGGTCTTCTTGAAAGAGGTTTGGAGGAACCTTGAAAGGTGTTTTTTGTGAAGGCTGTTGCTTTAGTTTCTAGTTCAGGAGTTACAGGCAACTGGACAATTCCATTGTAAATGGAATTATGAAGCTAAAATTTGCTCAGAGTAAATATTGAATTGCAGTTACGTGTATAAATTTTTTCAGAGAAAACTGTCCTACAGGGAACTTTCAGGAACAGGTAGTTCCTAGACAATAATTAAGGTTTGCATCAATTATTTTTTTTTTTTAAATTATATAATTACTGATTAGTAAAGAAACTAGTTATAATTGTATTTAAAATATTGCTTGTTTTCTGCTATTTTTGTTCTTCAACGGACATTTAAAGTCTTTCTAGTGCTAGTTATTGATCAGGATGGGGTACAAATACTTAATCATGCAAGCTAGAATTACTCTACTAAATATTTTCCTAAGTGCAATTTTATCTGGTTTTAGCTGCAAAGTATAACTTAGTCTAGAAGCTGGGAGAGAAGAGAGAGATGGAAACTTGTAAATTTAGGACAAAGTTAAAACACTATGGAGGAAAGATGAATCTCTAGAGATTTGCTAGGAAATGAAAGTTAAAATCATCTGGTTCCTTCTGCTCTAGAGACGTTGATTTATATCACTACCAGTGAGGTTCACAAGTGCAAACTTTTTAAATAGTGGAAGATTTCCTGAGAGGTGTTTTCTTTGTGAAATGGGAGGTAAGAAGAGTTAAAATAAAACCAGATGGAGAGAAAGAAGACGGGTCCATGGTGGGAAGGTGGGAATAGTGCATGGGAGACAGGTAGTGAACGGCCCCTGAGGTGAGTGTTTCTTGCAAGCCCTCTGCTGCTCTGCTCTGCCAGAAGTAGACATTTTTGACATTTCTTCTGAGAAGGAGGTCCTGATAGTGGTTTTTGTGGGCACACACCACACAGGACCGTTGGAGGGGCTCAGAGAACCCCATAGCCAGGGCTGCCATGCAGGGGGAGAGGAAGGAAGAGCCTGGGAACAGAGACTGGAGTTACTCATCATTCCTGCCTGAGGGAGGACTTCTCAGCCCTGTTTGTCTCACAGATTGTCCAGCACTGTCCTTTTCTTATGCAAAGAAGTTTCTGCATTAATTCACATCAAGTTTCAAATTCAGTGTCTGCAGGAAGATGTCTCCGAGAGTCAGGAAATACAATGCATGTGTGCCCAGAAAGAGCAATCAAACTGTCTACTGCTTGCAACTCCAGCTGGTGTCCTAAAGCCTTCTTTGAACATTGAGTCTGCTAGTGTTTCACAGGCAAACAGAAAATCCTTCAGGATTTAGTTTTTGGTGCCTGGGGATGTGCTTCCATGATTCATTCTGTGTCTGAGCTGCAGATAAACACATTCAGGCTTCTGCATGGAAAAATAGCTGGTTCTCTCCTGGCATGTTTTCAAAAGCTTCGTATTGAAACTCTGTTCCCAGAGACTGTTTCATGTTCCATTCTGCCATCTGAGCACTGCAGCACCCTCTGCTTCCACAGCAGAGACTGGGGATGCTCAGCATCATGGCTATAGTCACTGTGGGCAAGGCAGGAAGTGCTGGGGGCTTTTCTCTTCTGTGGCCACCAGCCTGCAGTCCTCTCGTTGGGCTTCTCTTAGCAAAACAGACACTAGGGGAAGAAGGGAGGGATAGGTTTTTTGACACATAATGCACATGTCTACAAAATCCCAAGACAACCTCATTTCAAATTTCTTCCTACTGGTGCATTCCCCAACTCCTGATGTTCAGGTGCTTTTATAATGGTATTTTTTCTACAGCCTGTACTGCCTGGAACTGCAGTGGCTAGTCCTGAATAAATACAAGCAGAATTGAGTTGTTAGGGAGGAATCCCAGTACTCAATCTTGTGCTGTGAATAGTGGGGTTTGTCTTTTGAGTGTCTGTGGACCACCCAGTTTCCTGAAAGCACACAGTAAACCTCCCTCAAATCCTGTCTGGTCTCCTTTTGGCATAGGGAACACTTGTATATAGTAGTGGTTTCCTTTGTTTGTATTTTGACTATGATGATGATTATTCCTGAATTAGGACTGCTGAGATAAATACTTAGTTCCTAATATTTGCTTTTGTAGCTCGTCAGGTATATCTGAAACACCATCGTAAACCTCAGTGTTACTCTCTCATTCCTTTTTTTAATAGGAAAAAACAGACGTTTTCAGTACTTGGCAAAGTCACAGGGCAGAGGAGAGAGCTGGGTAATGGGAAAAATACTCAAATCTTTTTTGAAAAAATGCCAATGTCTATAATGCATTTTCAGTGAATGACTCAATTGGTTCTATTAAAGGAAAAAATATAATGTTAATTCAGCCTAATGCAGTTTATTCTATTACCAATCAAGGCTTGAACCTCCTCAAATTTTGCTTTCTTACTGCTAATTATTGAGCAGGATGTTTAATTACTGATTTTCAATAGCATGTATCAGTATAAATCAGGAGTAGTTCCCTTAAATTCGGTGGATGTACATTGGTTTAAGAGTAAGGAGGATCAGGCTCAATGTGATGAGGAAGGAGTTCTGTGCAAACCAGTCAGAAGGAGGCAGAATTTGATTTTATATCTAAAAAGGGTTGTTCCTTCATTTGGGTGGACTTGGGCACATTTGCATTTGCCCTTCTATGTGTGTTAGGGCTCAACCACTAGATTTGCCTTTAACAGATTATAAGATAGTGTGCTGCAAAATAGGTTCTACTTTGTCTGCAGAGAAAATTATATGATATTTATTGACTTAATAGCTCTTGAGACAGAAGAAGTATGCATAAATTCTGCAGTGAAGTTTAATTGCTAAGGTTAGATAGCCTTGCTGAGAACAGGGGTAGGTATCTTTCTTCCTTTGAAAGAATCTGAATAGTGACCCACTGTCTGTGCAACAGTGAAAATTCAACATCTTTATGTCACTTTGGAAAACAAAAAAAGGCATTGTTTTGAGTATTTGCTTACAAAAGCCTTTCTCAGACTTCCTCTCTGTCGCTGGCCACCTTTCACTTAATATATATGTAATATATGTAGAAGAGAAGGTGGGTATGTGCTGTGTGCTGAGTAGAGGTGCATGGAAGGAAGTAACCTCAGATGTATGTACTTGGAGGGCTCTGATGGGCTCTCAGGTGAATGTATAATGCGTATGTATGAGCAGAGGCAGCAAGCAGCTGATAGGAAGTGGCATCATATCCAAGAAAAATAGCCTGTAAAATTGCATGGAGGTGGGGAGGGACATGCACTAAGGTCACCCTGAGGCCTGTCTCTGGTCAAGCACAAGGTCTCCTTCCCTGTCTCCCCTAGCAAGAGCTGCTGACAGGGGAAGGTCACCGCATCCTCACTGCTGGAGGATTTTAAGGGCACGTAGGATTAAGACCTCTCAGATGATAGTTGAGCCTGACTTGGAGCAGCAGAAAGGGACTAGCTGACCTGTCAAAGGCCCTTCCAATTCCGTTTTGTCATCACAGAAGTATGGAGGAGGACAAAACTAAAGGAAGAAAAATGTGCTGACAGGTCTGGGGGAGCGGAGCGTTGACTGCGGTGTGGCGAGCAGGAGGTGAGTGGAGGTGCTGGCAGGAGCCCCTCCAGTGAAGGGCAGGGTGAAAAGCACCAGCCAACAACTGCAAATAACAAGTTCCGTGACTGGAATGAGAAAGGGAAGGAGGATGTGGGCCATTAGTCAAAGCAGCAGGTTGGGTCAAGGGTAGGAGAGTCTTGGTTTTACTTTATTTAAAATATAATAAAGGAATAAGTAGTGCATTTCATAACTTGGGAGAAGGGGGAACATTGAGAGGATGGGAATCTGGCAAGAGATTCTCAT